>NC_089582.1:133481315-133661315 GCF_019320115.1 Miscanthus floridulus | reverse complement strand
GAGGCCGCAGACGGCGTCGACGCGCCGAGTCCAGCTCCGTCGGGGCCTCTCAATCTGACCGAGATCCTCAGGAAGGGCACCCAGTACAACGCGTTCATTCGCCTGCTCAAGGACACCGAGGTGACCTCGCAGGTGGCCAGCCTGCTCGACAGCGACCGGAACGCCGACGGCCTGACGGTGCTGGCCCCGACCGACGCGGCGTTCGCGGGTCTCAGGCCAGGCACGCTCAACCGGATGGACGCGCAGGCGCAGTCGCAGCTGGTGCTGTTCCACATCCTGCCCAAGTACTACACCTTCGTGTCGTTCCAGACCACCACCAACCCCGTCCGCACGCAGGCCTCCGGCCAGCACGGCGTGTACACCGTAAACGTCACCAGCGGCGGCGAGCGTCAGGTCAACGTGTCGTCGGGGCTCATGGAGGCCATGCTAGGGAAGACGCTCTACTCGGCGTACCCACTGGCGGTGTACTCCGTGGACAAGGTCCTGCTCTTGCCGGCGCTCTTTGGCCGCAGCGACGTGAAGGATGGAGCCGAGGCACCGGCGGCGGCTTCAAAACCGCAGAAGCAAGCCCCTTCTTCGACGGCGGCTGATGATCAAGCTCCTGCTAATGAGGCTGACGCCACGGCCGCGGGGGCAGATACCACAAGGACCAGGTGGCTGCTGGCTTCTGCTGCTACTGCGTCCGCGGTCGTGCTCAGCCTGCTCTCATGCTAAGTGAAGGCAATCGATCAACGTACGTGTGCATTCAAATCCTAAACTGTATTCAGCATGAAAACAATCGATCAACGTACGTGTGCATTCAAATCCTAAACTGTATTCATGCACATTTCTTCTACTATTTGTCATCTATTCGGATGTATGGTACGGATCGTGAATACTTCTAATTTCAATGCTAAATTTAGGCCAAAATGGTTACAATACGTACCATTTGCGACCAAATTGCATTTGTTGGGAGGTGTGACAAGTATTGGTATGGTCTAAAGTTTGTGTCTCGAACTAGTGCATTGTATTTATGCATACAAACACAAACAGTCCATGCGATGCGACAATGGGCGGGTGGGCAACCCAGTTGGACTCGGGCAAGTAGACCTTTTTTTTTACCTAATGCAAGTACTAATGCTAAATGTGGTAACAGTATGGCTTATCAGCCATGAAACAATGTTTTTCTCTCACAACGAATCAGCTTTAGCCATCAGACGCAGAAATCATTAGTCGAACAGGGCTATAAATAAGCATGCCAATGAGCGTTGATATATATATTTGAGGCACATATGCTTAACAAATATAAATAAGCATGCTTATGAGCGTTTTTTTTTTACACTGGAAAATTCCATTACTCAACTGCCAAACGATCGGCAGTGACAATAACATTTACAACGTTCGGGATGGAGCTAGTGATCAGCTCTTCCCCTTCCACACACTCATAACCCAAATCTGCCAAGGCGTGTGCAGCTCTATTACACTCTCTTCTTTTAAACAAGCAAACAAAAGAGGAAAAGATTGAATCTACTAGAGCTCTAAGTTCATTCACCAGCCCTCCTTAGGGTCTTGCACAGGGTACCTCCGATGACAACTCTTGCTGGAGCATCAGTGCATCAGTTTCAAGAATTAATCTGCTAATCCCCATAGACAGCGCTGCTTGGATTCCTTGCAGGCCTGCTATAACCTCCGCATGGAAGGCACTTAGCAGATGATTGATACGTCCCCGACCTGTGAGTACTACATCACCCTCATGGTCACGTATGATGAAACTCCAACTGCCTGTCTTTGAGTCAGCCTTGAATGAAGCATAACAATTAGGAATACAGCTACACCAAAGTAGTGACAAGTGCCCAACATTTTCTCGAGCTCAGACAAGTTGATTGCCAATGTCCTGGTCCTGGATGCAGTAGCAGATCAGACTTTCGACAATGGTACCTGGGGATACCGATCTATCGTAGATCCGAGTCCGACTGTATCTGCTTCCATCTGCAATATTGTACTCAGTGTTGATATCACATTCATACCCCAAATAGATGGTATCAGCAGTGACATAGGGAAAGGCCTCTACTGATACTGAAATGGTGCGCAGCATGCCCATGAACACGGCACGTCCGTTGAGGCGCTTGACTCGGATCAAGATCCCAGCTTCCAAATCCAATCTATAAACATTATACTCCCTGAAGTTGCCCTCGCCAGTAGTTCGGTGCACCAGCATCAGTTCTCCACCATTGTCCACCAGGTGAAGGATGTCCATCATTTGGGAAAAATAAATAAATGACTTCTTCAGGTCAGCAACCATGATCAGCCGTGGTGGCTGCTGCTGATCTGAAGAAGTGGTGTTCAGCACCATGACACCTCTGTAGGTGGCGCAGTAGAAACGCCCCGCAAAAGGCAAAGCTGAATCTATGTATCCGTCATTTACCACAGTCCAACTGTCGTCACCAGGCTTAGCGAAAGCAAGCTTCATGGGATAGGAGAAGGAGACTGCCACTGTGGAGTCCTCAGTGAGGCCAACGGCTTGCACAAAAGGACCTTGCTCTTCCGGCTCATCACAGTCGTCTCCACCTTGCACGAATGCGGTCAGAGGGGGAAGGTCGATGAGCTGGCGCGTGAGCGGGTTAAGCAGTCGAGCAATCGTTGTGGGTTCGTGGAAAAGCAGCAGGAGGCACTCGGGGGTGACCGCGAGAAACCTGTGCTCCCCCACCGATAGCTCCGGGAGGAGGCTCATCCGAATGCACTCGCCAGTAGACACGTTGAGGAAGCGATGGTGGCAGGGCCCTGCAAGTGCTTTGTCAAGCATGATCCACCGGCGGGGTAGAAAGCGCACGTCCAGGCCGCCGGCGCGCGGGTCTGGAGAGCACTGCCGCCACGGTCGGCACACGGCGCGGAAGCGGACATAGTCGGCTACGTCGCTGGCGAGGGCAAGCTCGGCGATCAGGCCGGCCGGCCCGTCCCCAAGGTTCGCCCAGTCCCTTTGTGCAGGTGCTAGTGCTGCCACTGGAACAACGAAACCGATGAGCTTTGAACAAACGAAAAGGAATAAACTTCAAGCACGCACCTTTTATTAGAGCTGGAGCGGCCAGCGCTTTGATCATCGCCTCGAAGCAAACGATCGAGTATTTTCGCTTCGCTCCCGGTGAAGGGATCTGGGCGGAAGAGCAGGGGCGGCGCGGATGGCGAAGGGCGCTCGGTCGCTTCGCTGCCCGCCGGAAGGGGGTCAGGACTCCGGAGGTCCCCGTCAGACACTTTTCCCACCGGAAGGAGGTCTGGGCTCCAGAGGCATCCGCCGGCTTATTCATCTGTTTCCACCGCCGTTAGAAACCGGCGGGATCGGGACTAAGCCCTGCGTGGGGGACGAGATAGAGGCCCTGTTTACGACAACTTCTTCGCACCACGCACGCTGAGTCAAAGCAAGCTTTCTCCTCCCAAAGCTGGCTTGGTAAAGAATTAGGATCAGAAAAGAATCACGGGGAGAGAAGCTTACCGTTTGGCACACGGATTCTAGAGGACCGGCACGGAAGATCTTGGCCAATGCGGATTCGGTAACTTTCCTTCAGCAAGTCACGTTGTGACTTTACTCTTGCCATCTACCCTGCAATCAAGATCCAATGGTTCCATCGCTTTTACACGTACGACGCAGGCAGGAGCCCTCGCTGCACCGCCTTCACGCACGCCGCGGTCCCGTCCCGCGCGTAAGCCGCGCCAGCCCTCGCTGGCCGCTCGCCTCGAGGAGAAGGAACCGAGCTCGGGCTGCCATGGCGAGATGTAGAAGTGTCGCCACCGTTTCTTCACTTTCCCAGTCTTCGTGGGTACCGCTGCTACGTCTAGAGCCAACGTGTGGGAGGCACATCCGTGCTCCCGGTGTGGACGGAGAGAACCGACCGGCACGGACGGCACCGACTTCCACGACCATAGGACATGGCGTCTAGGTGCAGCACTCCGTCGAAGTGTCGAACACCCAAGCGGCGACGCAAACGGAACGGCGTTGGGCAGCACGCGGCACAGAAGCACTACAGGAGGGCGTGGCCGATGGGCTTGGCAGCACCGCGGCAAGGTATGGCCGGGCGGCTGAGACGCCGTGACGTGCTGTAGGAGATAGGATGGCACTATGGCAGTGGACGACTGTGCGTCCGCGGCTTAGGCCCCGTTCAGTTGCCAAAAATTTTTGCATAGTAACTGTCACATCGAATCTTACGGCACATGTATGGAGTACTAAATGTAGACGAAAAAAAAAACTAATTACACAGTTGGTCGAGAAATCGCGAGACGAAACTTTTAAACCTAATTAGTCCATAATTAGACACTAATTACCAAATACAAACGAAATGCTACAGTGAGCCGAAATCCAAAAAAATTTGGATCTAAACGCACCCTTAGCTTGGCGGGCTGGCCATCCAAGGAAGTCTTGTATATTTAACGCCGTAGCTGTTGTGGCAGGTTCGTATGCAGCTGCAGCACCGTGGAGGGGACAATAATGTCAATCTGCTGAAAAAGACACAGCGGGCGCGGCCGCCCGTGGCGAGAGCTACGACATGATAGCTTTGTGCAGGCGCCACCACGCGTGGACGCTGTCCACGGCGCCGCGTACCCCGCGGGCAGCGGGCGCGGCGGTGCTTGCACAGTTGCACTGAGGGGTGGGGAGGGCCGGTGTGCGGTGTCTGCGGAGATTTTTTTTAACACTTTTTTAAACTAACATTTTTGACATGCCTGCGTCGTACGTGTAAAAGTGATGGAACCATTGGATCTTGATTGCAGGGTAGATGGCAAGAGTAAAGTCACAACGTGACTTGCTGAAGAAAAGTTACCGAATCCGCATTGGCCAAGATCTTCGGTGCCGGTCCTCTAGAATCCGTGTGCCAAACGGTAAGCTTCTCTCCCCGTGATTCTTTTCTGATCCTGATTCTTTACCAAGCCAGCTTTGGGAGGAGAAAGCTTGCTTTGACTCAAAGCGTGCGTGGTGCGAAGAAGTTGTCGTAAACAGGGCCTCTATCTCGTCCCCCACGCAGGGCTTAGTCCCGATCCCGCCGGTTTCTAACGGCGGTGGAAACAGATGAATAAGTCGGCGGATGCCTCTAGAGCCCAGACCTCCTTCCGGCGGGAAAAGTGTCTGACGGGGACCTCCGGAGTCCTGACCCCCTTCCGGCGGGCAGCGAAGCGACCGAGCGCCCTTCGCCATCCGCGCCGCCCCTGCTCTTCCGCCCAGATCCCTTCACCGGGAGCGAAGCGAAAATACTCGATCGTTTGCTTTGAGGCGATGATCAAAGCGCTGGCCGCTCCAGCTCTAATAAAAGGTGCGTGCTTGAAGTTTATTCCTTTTCGTTTGTTCAAAGCTCATCGGTTTCGTTGTTCCAGTGGCAGCACTAGCACCTGCACAAAGGGACTGGGCGAACCTTGGGGACGGGCCGGCTGGCCTGATCGCCGAGCTTGCCCTCGCCAGCGACGTAGCCAACTATGTCCGCTTCCGCGCCGTGTGTGGCGCGGCAAAACGCATGTGTCGCGCCATGTATGGTGGCGCGGCGGGAGGATGATGTGGCGTCGTCGTGGTAGGGTCTGCCGCGTTATCTTGGCGTGGCTGTGACACGCTATCGCTGGTGGCGCGGCAAGGCCCAATTAAAAGCCCACGCGATGCTCCACTGTGCCCGCCCTCGCCCTTGAACGTCGCCGCCGCCTGCACACCCGCCCGCCCAGCGCCG
This sequence comes from Miscanthus floridulus, assembly GCF_019320115.1. Taxonomy (NCBI): domain Eukaryota; kingdom Viridiplantae; phylum Streptophyta; class Magnoliopsida; order Poales; family Poaceae; genus Miscanthus; species Miscanthus floridulus. The sequence continues at coordinate 133,655,640 of NC_089582.1, read as the reverse complement.
CCTCGCCTCGCCAGCGCTGTAGCCCGCCCAGCCCCTGCCAGCGCCGCCGCTTGCCAGCCCATCGCCTCCTCGCCTGCGCCAGCCGCCGCCGCCTTGCCTTCCAACGCCGCCTCCTCTCCTTTGGCTCATATCAAGGTAGCTCTCTCTCTATTTCTTGTTATTATGAATGTTATTTTAGTTAGGGTTAGTGATTTAGGATAGTTAGGGTTAGTGATTTAGTATAGTTAGGTTAGTGAATTTGTTTATTTAGGGTTTAGGTTGTGTGTTGTAGTATAGTTAAGGTTTGGTTAGGTAGTTAGGGTTTAGGTTACTGTTAGTTAGGTCTTTGGGTTTAGGGATTGATTAGGTATTTATTATTTAGCTAGTTTATAGTAGTAAAGGTTGTCAGTATAGATACTAGTTTTCAAGTGTCGGTACTTAGTAGTGCGTGATACGGCGATTTGGAATGGTTTGATGAACCTCCTAGCTTCAATGATATTTGTGTCCGTTTGAATACATAGAAGTTGCTTATTTTTCTAATGAAGTTGTTTAATATGTTTGTTAATGTTACTTTGAATATATACATGTGCTTTCATATTGTGTTCCTATTGCATAACAAGTAGTTCAAATTTTACAATGCTACATAATGTTAATTTGAATATTGTTAATTTGAATACTCTAACCCTTTGTTTATCAATTTGCAACAGGATGGCCTCTCCCACGCAGCACCCGTTGTACCCCCTTCTTGAGGTGGAGCACGACGAGCCACACCAAACACACATCTTGAGTGACACCGACGCAGAGGTGGCCTTGTCTCCTTTGAGGCCCCGCACGCACACCAGGGCGCACCAGTGGGACGAGCGTTACGCGCCGTACATACGGCGTGCCGGCTTCCTCGAGCTTGTCTGTGTTGTCAACTACGGTCTTCCACCCCTTGACCCAGCACTACTTACTGTAGCTGTAGACAGCTGCGAGTGCCTTCATTGTACATAAACATTCTTGTAATAAATTTGAGGCAACTAACAGTCGTTCTATTCTTATAACATGTGAAGGCCTAAGACCCACACGTTCCACCTACCTTGCGGCGAGATGACCTTGACCATGCAGGACGTGAAGGCTATCTTTGGCCTTCGGTTGGGGGGCTTCCAGTAACAGGTGTAGTTGACAACGATCACTGGAGGGAGCTGGTGGCTCGGTTCACTGGCTGTCTTTCACCGGACGACGAGGTTTCCAAGAAAAATAAGTAAGCAATTCAAGCCTATTTAATACTTGCATTGCTTTTCTGCAGCCATCGGGTCTAATTTTCTTTGGTGAATTTCAGGAAAAGTTCTGGTGTTTCGTCGTCGTGGATCACAGAGCGCTTTGATTACTTGGACCCACAGGCTGATGAGGTTCAGATCGACATATTCGCTAGAGTGTGGATCTGGCACTTTCTTGGTGCTTTCCTCTTCCCAGACACCTCGGGCAACACCATCAGCTGGATCTTTCTTGACATACTACGCCAGCCATGGGAGAACATAGCGGCGTACAGCTAGGACAGCGCAGTTCTGGTATGGAAGTATCGACAGCTATGTGTTGCCTGTCGTCGCACCTTAGGGTATGCGAACCTTGGGGGTTGCTCCTATCTACTCCAGGTTTGATGTTGGGAACGATGGCCCGTTGGGAGGCCCCTTGCTACTGGTTTACCGGTAAGTACTTCGGTTCACTATATTCTTCGAGGCAGTTACATATGATGAAAATATTAATGGCTAATTCATTATCGTGTTCAATGCAGCAATGGAACAGGCAGGATACACACCCTATAGCTCTATATATCTGGACGCAAGCAGAGTTAGTTAGAGGGAATGCGGGGCGCAAGTACAGGGAGTACACGAATGGTCTCGATGTCCTGATACAGCACCAGGTTACGCTCTCTTTACTATCATACATGTGTCTTGTTTGATGTACACTATATCACAACCTAACTCAATTATGAAATATTTAGGTGCACTGGTGTCATTGGGATGCTCCGGAGCTCGAGTACTATCTGAGTTCTGTCACTAGGGATGAGTTAGACAAGTATCGCTGCAACGTCCCTCTTATTTTCTTCCACGTGATTGAGATTCACTTGCCCATCAGGGTTTGCAGGCAGTTTGGAAGAATGATAGGCTATCCACCACCGCTTTACTCCACCAACGAAGAATTGCATAGGTGTGTTATCGATTAATAACAAAGCTACAATTCAGAGGTGTGTATGGTACAACTAATAATCCTTTTGTTGCAGGTATGACCATAGGAAGAGGTACAAGACCAAGGATTGGCGCGTGACACACAACGCATACATCCAGTTGTGGTAGAACAGGGACTGGTAGCCAGTCGATGCAGGTCCCCCACACGACCCGCACACCTTCAACGAGTACCTGCGGTGGCTTCATAGGTCTACAAAGACACATATCAAGCCCACATACATTGAGGAGGCGATTGACGAGGACGACGAGGAAGATGTGATTGAAGATGTGTACAACGTTGCCACTAGGGACAACACACAGCTACAGAGAGCCCCGCTTCAAAGATACATGGTAAGATACTTGAATGGTATAATTTGTTATCCATTTGGTATTAAGTATGTGTACTAAAACTGTCCAACCGCGTTTCTGTACCCAGTCGACACAATTATCAAGGCTGTCCAACGAAGCAGCATTTTGGCTTCATGAGTCTATAGGGCAGGGGCCAGGCGTTCTTGAGGCTTTTGTGGAGGTAAACATAAACTTTTCCATTCCAAAAATGTTTATTTAGTGTATATGCATTTGGGAAATGCACTAACTTTAATGTCTATTTATGCAGAAGGTGAAGCGGAGCTACAGGAAGCTAGCTCAGGAGCTGAGCTACATGGACACTCCTTGGGTGGAATCAGCAGTCCCAGCGCGGTCAGGTGGCACGTCTTCTGGCTCTTTGAGGACACCAGCCAGCTCTTCTCAGCCGGTGACAGGTGCCACTTCCGCAGTGCATACACCACCACATCATAGCACTGGAAAGGACCCCGCAAATGAGGACGACAAGGACTACGACGACGATGACGATGACCCCCCGAGCTTCCGTAGATAGCACCACCAGTGGGACGATTGGCCGCAGGATGAGATCGGCATGTGTCAGCTAGGTGGTGCCCCGCTTGGTACCCAAGGAGCCTCACAGGTAGTAACAAAGGTAATCTATTTAAATATGTAGGCTCCATGAAATAATGATAATAAAGATTATAAGTAATCGTGCATATCATATACTTGCAGGGTACGAGCCATACGTACCAACAACGCGACCATACCGATGTTGGCTACACTCCCAATGTGTTGCCTATAAATCCAAAGAGATAGAGGCGTCCGAGGGATCCTTACACTCCTGGGACTTAGTTAGTTATGTCGAACTTATGTCGAACAAATATTGTCCTCTGAAACTTACAGACTCATGAACCAATGAAAATATTATGTGGCAACTTGTCAACTTACGCACGGACTCCATTTATTTTCTTCATATTCATTTCAATGCGCCACGATAGCACTTGTAGTTCTTTACAGCATTGACAGCAGGCCAAGGAGGGAGGGAGGTAGCCGGGAATGGAAGGGAAGGGAGAGAGGGAGGCGGCAACAGAGGGCCGAGCGTCGACAGCACTTGGGAGTGGCGGGAGGGCGTGGCATGGCAGGCAGGCAGGTGGACATGGCACCGGCGCCGGTCTAGTTCTTCGCTACACTCCTCTTCTTCCTCACGCGTCCGCACTCGTCCGAGCAGCGTCAACCTTGTCCCATCCAAACCAAACACTACCTAGAGAAGAAATTGCTAGCAGTCACCCCTAGGATACACCAAAGGACAAGCAAACCTTACAGTGATTTTTGCGAAGAGGAAGATGACCTTTTGCCCATTCAGCCGTTCCTCTTCGGGGAGAGATGGAAAGAATGGGAGACAGAGAGGGTACGATGGGTGCGCTTCCAAAATTTAACATTTTAAAATTTTGACAAGCTATAATTTTAATTGCTACTAAAACTTGTCAAACTAAATTCATTAGACCAGATTAGACTTACCAAATCTCTCATGCCTACATTTTTTTGAAATAGTCTTCTCTAATTTCATCTTTATTATTAAAAATATTTTGGTAACAACTTAATAAAAGTAAAAAATATTCTTCTCCAAGCGGCGGGCAGGCGTGGCGGGCAGGGGCATGGACGCGGCGGGCGCGACAGGTAGGTGGGACAGGGCCATGGGCCTTTTAGCCGGCTATGCCGCGCCACCAATCAGGGCGCGTCACTGCCGTGCCAAGGTCGGTGGCGTGACAGACCTTGCCACGTCACCGCTCAGCGCCCCCGGTCTTCGCCATGTCATCCTCCCTCTACGCCATCATTCATGGCGTGGCATTGGCGTTTCGCCGCGCCATGGCAATAGGTGCGGCCAAAAGTGTTATTTTTAGAAAAAAACAATGTTAGATTTAAAATTAGTTTATAAAAAATGTTAAAAAATCTCTATAGATTGCTTATTGCAATAGAGGAGGGAGTATCAGAGAAACAGAAACATGACCAACCACTAAACCACATGACCCAACCCATTTCAGCCAGCTAAGCTTGACAGGTTCTACTCTTAACGCGCTACAAGGATCCCAAGAATTTTCCTCCCGACAAACACTTCGCAAAGTCCCATCCTGTCAGGGGCCTAGTACTCATTGTTGGCCCCTGGATCTCCAGCGTGGGTGAGCCGACCGCTCACTGACATTGCCGACCACACACTATGGTTAGAGATAGAAGAAGGAAGGGAGAACAGAGTGCGCGCACATACAGCACAAGGACCAGCATTGGCTGGAGCTCTGCAGAGGAGATGGCAAAACTGAACTCGCTCTCTTTATTGAGTTGTGGTGGAAAGCTATATATACAACTCTACCCATCTAATCCTAGTATATAGATATGTCAAGCTATCATACTACTACAGTGACTAGATGTGACAGCGGGACTGACTTTGACGCCTGCCCCTGTTGTGGCTACAGTGCGCTGGGGGGGGGGCTTTCGGCGCCTGCCCCTGCAGCGGCTATAGTGCAATAGCTGGGAGCCTTTCGGTGCCTGCCTCTATCATGCATTCACATAGGGGAGTAGCAGATTACTTAACAATTCTTCCCATAATCCTGCTGCTAGCCCTAGAATCCCCTCTGTGCCAATCATCTTCTTCAGCTCCGTGAACCGAAGACGACCGAGCAGCCTGGTGAGGACCGTCCGCGAGTTGCCGACCTGTTTTGACAAACTCGATGATGATCTGCCCTCCATCAACACAGTCCCTAAGGAAGTAGAACTTGACTAGTCGTGGAGAATTGGATTCTTCATGAGGGCGATGGCGGGTTGGTTGTCCACCATCTGTGCTGGTGGGTGAGCTTCCACACCGGTCAGCTCACCCAGCAGCCGGCATAGCCACACAGCTTGGCACATCACTATGGCCGCCGCCATGTACTCTGCCGCACATGTGGACAACGCCACCACTTTCTGTTTCAGCGATAGCCATGAGATTGGAGCCGACCCGAAAAAGACAAGCACGCCAAAGGTGCTTCGTCGTCCGTCGATGTCCCCCGCCATGTCAACATTGTTGAACACAGTGAGATGCGTCCCACTTCCGCTAGTCTTGGGGAAGACGATCCCCTGATCCACCATCCCCTTGATGTAGCACAGTAGCCGCTTCACCGCAGCCTAGTGATCCTCTTGGGGATCCTCCATGAAGCGGCCGATGTAGCCCACGGCGAACACAATGTCCAGCCTCGTGTGTACTAGGTAGCGTAGACCGCCGATGATGCTCTGGTAGAGTGTTGCATCTACCTTTGTCATGGTACTAGCCTTCGTTAGCTTCAGCCGCTCCTCCATTGGAGTCACGCATGGCTTGCACTCAGCCATACCGCTCTACTCCAACAGCTTTGAGGCGTACGTGCTCTGACCGAGCGCAAGCGCCTCCTTCCCTTGTCTCACCTCTATGCCGAGGTAGTAGGAGAGCGTGCCAAAATCGCTCATTCAGAAAATGAGCCACCATCTTGCGCTTGAAGCTGTCGATGTCCTCCACACGTGTGTCGGTGACGATCAAGTTGTCCACATATATGCCGATGACGAGCTCCTTCTTCTCCATCACTACGTGTAGAGTGTGTGCTCGGTTGTGCACCGTGTGAACCCAAGCTCACCCAGCGTGGCGTCAAGCTTGGTGTTCCATGCTCGCGGGGCCTGTCATAGCCCGTTGAGCACCTTGCACAGTCAGAGCACCATGTGCTTCGCTCCCTTAACGGTGAAACCCGGAGGTTGCCTGACGAAGACCGTCTCCACCAGCTCGCCATTGAGGAAGGCTAATTTTATGTCCAGGTGATGGACACGCCAATCCTTTGCTGCTACCAAAGCCAGCAGCAGTCAGATAGACTCCATGTGTGCTATTAGCGTAAAGACTTCCTCGAAGTCGATGCCCTCACGCTGGACAAAGCCTCGGGTGATGAGGCGTGCCTTGTGCTTGACAATGGTGCCACGGTCATCCCGCTTGACCTTGTACACCCACTTTAGGCCGATCAGACGGCATCCTGGAGGTGGATCGATGAGCTCTCAAGTCTCATTTTCCTCGATTGCCTTTATCTCCTCTGCATCACTCATCACCAATTTGCATCGTGCTCAGTCAGCACGAACATGGGTGGTTCCTCTGCATTGATGAGAAGTAGCTCTAGGTCATTGAGCAGCTGACCCACCAGGCCTAAGGGCCCTGTGCTGCCGATGATGTCATCTAGCTTGTGGAACCGCACCTCCTCACCATTATGGAAGGCATCCACGAACTCAGTGATGTCGCTTGGAGGTGAGGCAAACTTGATCGGCATCGATGGAGTCCCCTGTTCCACCAGAGTGGTCGGCACAGCACCTAGAGTGCTTGGCTCCCTAGCTGCAGTGCTCAGCACTACTCCTAGAGTGCTCGTCACCACTCCCGGAGTGGTCAGCAACACTGTAGGAGTGCTCGGTCAGCCTGGGCATTCGGTTAACCAAAACCGATCGGTTCGGTTCTTCGGATTTATAGTAAATTCGGTTACCTAGAAACTGCTAACCGATCGGTTCTTTTGAAAAGTGAGAACCGAGCAATTCAGTTTCGGTTCTTTTCGGTTCGGTTTCAGTTATCACCGAACTAACCAATTCTAAATTGAACATCCAGAAAATACATAGATCGATGACCAAATTCAACAAAAAATAGAAGATGTAGATCCATTCGCCTCCGTCGTGCACACAGGTGTCGGTTGCCGGGGGGAGAAGGAAGCAGCGGGCACGCACCGCCGTATCGGTCGCCGGGGTAGGGAAGGAGGCAGGGCCGGCCCGCTGCGCCGGCTATCGGGGTGGGGAAGGAGGAGTGTGGTAGAACCGCCTAATCTAATGCCTCACAGGAGTGCTTGTCTTCCATTAGACACTAAGCACTCAAGGGAGAACACTAAATTACTCAGTTCCGTCGGGCACACCCCAGGGGAGAACCCGAAAATCCACATTTTCGCCATCAGGATCACAAATGAGAGAATAAAGCTTACATCATTTTTAACCATTTCTTACATCACTTTTAATACAACATCAGAGGATAACATTTATTATTATAATAGAGGAATGTAATCATATTATCAGAGTTATGAATCATTTAATTAAATAGCGGAATATAAATATGTGAACAGAGTTACAGCGGAAATAAATATCTATTCATGACATGATGAAGTACTGATATACAAACTACGATAACAGATTATGAAACCTTCATTTATAAAAGCATTTGTTGAGAGTTATAAATAACAACTACGATCGCAGCGTAAAGGAAATCCTCGCTGAGCCCACCAAGAGGAATCCACACATAAGAGTCAGCTCAAGCATCCACCTGTCACCTACAATAGGGGGAATAAAACCCTGAGTACTCAATTATACTCAGCAAGACTTACCCAATAGGAGAAAAGAAAAGACTCCAAGGATATGCAAGGCTATCTGGCTTGTGGGTTGCATTTGTAGGAAGCATTACTAAGCGTGCGTCCTTATATTCAATTTTTATTAATAGCCGCATTGGTTTATTAACTAACCATTCTATGTAAGCACCTATGCTACTTTCAAGCAGGTGGTAAGCAATCAGACTTTCTTTATCCATCTTCCATCTTTCATCTTTCAGTTCTTACTACGATGCTAAACCGTAGACAAGCCGTACCGGATCGCCCGGCGATTCGTGAATCAATGCCCCCAGCTAGGTACCCTAAAAACACATGCCCCGCTTGTACCCTAGGCACAAGTAGGACCAACCCATCACCCTCCTGTCCCGGGTGTCCAGGTCTCTGTCCAAACTGGGACTCCAAGCCCCCGCCCCTGAGTCCCGGACTCAGTGCGGTGCAAGGACCTCCTCCACCAAAAAGAAACCCTGACAGTCGGTCTAGAAAGAGCCAGATCCGTGACAAGAGAGCAACAAGTCTTCCAAGCGCCCATACACAAGTATGTGCTCGGGATAATAAGTCTGTGACCTACCTAGAGTCATATGCAACGATCGGTCCTTAATCGACACAGACAGGGAAAGCAGTGTAACCAAGCCATGCCCCGCGTCTACGGCGACACAACTTCTTACACCCACCAATATCCAAACCATATCCCTGCCCGGTCACCATTTCCCTTTCCACCATTTTATATTTTTCAAGTGATAATCATTCAGTAATATATTTCCTATCTCTCGCGAGTGACAGGCAATCACTCAACTTCTATCGGAGTCCTGTAGCATAGCAATCTACACGATCCTATCATACTAGTAAGACTCATAGAATAAAGATATATATATGCAAGTGGGTTTCATTCAACACCTTAAAACTTAATGCACAAATATAATTTAAACTGCAGAAAAGTAGGGGTTATGCACCGGGGCTTGCCTGGGTAAGATATATTTAAAAGTTAGTATCTGCATCTTCAGATCATCCACCATCAACTGAATAGAAAGCCCATTGCATCATCTCCTAGAGAGAATACCATTACACCATCTTTGGATTCCCAATCATCCTTCAATTGATCCGCTGATCCATCATCGTACCTATATGATATGCAATGTAAAGACATAATTAATCAACTACAACCGTGATTCGTAAAATACGATTTACGCCTCCCAAGTTAACGAGCTAGTTGTAACAACGACCGTACTTAGGCTACCTATCCACGCTGTTGAAGAAGACATTATTTCCCAACGATTAGTTTAGTTATATAAACCCAAGTTGCTTCTTTATTTCATTCTATCGATTTAATCATTATTCAAAATAGAGCATCGTTATCTACCTAGCAAACTAATTATTATTGAGCTACAAAAATTACAGTGAGTAGATAATAATATTAGTAGTTTACTATCAAATTTTTAGAGTCAACACTATTACCGATTTATCCCGAAAATTCCTACAAGTTCACCTTTTAACAATATTAAGCATTTTAAAATAATTCTATAGCTCCCAAAAATATTGCCAAACTTTGTGAACAAAATATACTAACAGATAGAGCATGATTTTAGAAGACTAACAAAACTGGTTTCATAATTTTTGGACTCCTATACCATTTTATATCGATTTTACAAGTTAAACTTAGAAACCGATTTTTGAAAAATATTTCAACACTGGTACGGCCGGCAGCCACTAACTGGCCCATCAGGGCGCGACGCGCGAGCGGCCCAGCAAGCCACACACGGGCGCACGGCCCAGAAGACACCAGACCGGCCTAGGCAGATAGACGAGCGGTGGCCCAGGCGGAGACGGCCCATGGGCGCGCGCGGGTGAGCAGCCGACCAGCCCAGCGGGGCAGGCAGCCCAGCAGCCGGACTGGCGGCCTAGGCGGACGGTCAGCAGTAGGCCGCTGCCTAGCGAACCGGCCCACGCGGTCCGGTGACGGCATATATGCGACGTGGCCCTCGAGTTATCCCAAAACTACCACGCACGACATCAACACTATTCATCCAAGTCACAAAAATTACATCGGGGACCCTGGAATAGTTTTGTTCTTACCACACGGTCCATCCCGTCCTCCACCCAAGCACAGCATGGACAGGAGGACTCCGGTCGGTGGCCGACTTCCGGCCGAGGAGGGCACGGCGGTGGTTGAGGACCGACCGCGGAGCAGCGGCGGACCTAGACACACGCGAGCAGAGTGTGCGCGGGGAGGCGTCAAGATTGCGCTCACCGATGACAACCGTTGAGGTGCAGGCTGTGTGCTTGGTGGTGGCGGCGCCGTGCGGGTCATGACTTGGCGCGATGGCATTCCTGGGCAGCGGGCAGCGAAGGTCACGGTGAAGAGATGGAGCGGCATGGTGCTGCGACCTAGCGCACGATGTGGGGAGGAGAAAGGGGAGCGCCAGTGCCACCCGCGGAGGAGCGGAGATGCGGTGCAGGAGTAGGGAAGGGGGTGGCGCTGTGGGAGAGGCAGCGTAGCAGGCAGCATTGGGGAGCAGCTACGGTACCGAGCGAGGAAAGGAGGCGAGGCGCGATGGTGCGGCATGCTCGCGCGCGCCTAAGGAGAGAGGCGCGGCTGAGGCAGAGTCGCTCTGCGATGCTTGGCTAGCCATGGCGGCACTTCAGTATGGCCAAGCGCGGGTGGCTGAACCAGGGTGCACAACCAAGCAAGGGAACGGTGGGGTGGAGACACACGCGCTGGCGCCGAGGAGCGCTGGTGACTGCGGTTGCGACGCGGCTGGGTCACGTGCACTCACGCATGGTGCAGCATTCCAGGCGCGACGTGGAGCTACGATGCTGGCAGGGTGGCTCCATGCACTAGGCGGCTGGCTCGGATGGGGCAGCGCGCGTGGTGGAGACAATGCAACAGTGGGCGCGGACGCTTCGGTAGCTGCAGCTCGGTTCGGCGGCATGCGGAACAAGTGGCGCGGCCATGGCGAGTTGCAGTACAGCTACGTGATGCTATGGACTAGAGCGGGGAGGGGAGGGTGGCTACGGCGTACTAGAAACTAAGACGTCTCCTCAGCAGCAGAAAAAGAAAGGGAGGAGGAAACGTACAACGCACGCCCGAGGACAAACGGAGACAAGAAAGGACGAGGCAAGGCCGGTGGCGTGGCGTTCGCGCAATGCGTCGTGAGTCACGACACGGCCAGCAGAGAAATAAGACAACGCAATGGTTATTGTATAGCACGTCAGAGAGTTACTTCACTTGTCGGCACAATCTCCGAGACAATTCTAGCACAAGAAATTCTGCGGAGGCAGGCAGGCCAAGAACCACGTGCTCCAATAAAAAAATTCGAATGAGACCACCAACTTCGCAAGCAACAGATGAGCAGTCGGTCAACTTGTATAGTCTTGTAGAGACGACCGACAGGGACAGGTTACCACTGCTCTTAGTGTCACTGTTACATGTAGGAGTACGTTTAAATAAAAAATCAGAGAAGCCCGCTTCAAAAATTTTACTTCGGTCTAAATCGCGGTGCTAAACGAGCTCGTAACACCAGGTGTGTTACAAGGAGGAGTGTCACGGGTCGGGCCAAGGAGCAGTTTGCCTCACCCTACTAGCTGCGGTGTGGGGTCAGGAAGCAGGGGCCATGCGCCGATCGCCGGAGAGAGAAGGAAGCAATGGCCAGCGGGCACGCGCTGCTGCATCAGTCGCCGGGGTAGGGAAGGAGGCAGGGTCGGCCCGTTGCACTGGCTATTGGGGTAGGGAAGGAGGAGGAGCGTTGCGGGTCGGGCCATGGAGCAGGAGCGCCGCCCCACAGTTCGCCTCGCCCTGCTTGCTGCGGCGCGGGGTGGGGAAGCAGGGGCCATGAGCCGGTCACTAGGGGGAGAAGGAAGCAATGGACCGGAGGTCGAGGGGAGGGGCCGCATGTCGCGGGGTAGGGAGGAGCCGAGGAGGGGAGTGGGGAGCGACGGCGGCGGGATTGGGAGTGGGGACTAGAGAGTGACTGAGGACTTGAGGAGAGTGAGTGAGTGACCGCTGAGGACTTAGGGTTTACCTTGGGTTGGGCTGTATTCTATGGGCCACGGCCATCAACGAGCGCAGAGGCAGAGCTCAGCTTCAATTCAGTTATTTCAGGTCATTTCGGTTAACCAAGTCCTGGAACCGAATTAACCGTAATAATTTTGGTTCCTGGGAATCTGGAACCGAACTTGGAACCAAAAATTTCGGTTCCGGTTAGTTCGGTTTTGGTTCTGGTTAGTTCGGTTCGGTTCTTGGTTTTTGGTTTTTTGTGCCCAGATTGAGTGCTCGGCACCAGTCTTGGAGTGGTCGGCACCACTGCAAGACCTCTTGGCTCCGCTATGAGAGCATTCGGCACCCATCCTGGAGTGGTCGGCACCACTGCAGGACCGCTTGGCACCACTCCTGGAGTGCTCGGCACCCCACCCGGAGTGTTCGGCACCTCCCTAAGAGTGCTCGGCTCTGTTGCTAGAGTGGTCGACACCTCTTCTCCAGCGTCTCCACCACCGTGGATGACCAAGTGCTCGACGATGAAGGTGCTGGTGAAGCCGCTAGCTTCCACCGTGCTCAGACTATCCCAGTCCCAGGCTGCCTTCTCATCGAAGATGATGTCGCGTGAGACAATCACCTTGCCTCCATGTGGATCATAGAGACGGTACGCCTTGGTACCTTCCGCGTAGCCTAGGAGCACCATCGGTGTGCTCCTGTCCTCCAGATTTGTGAGGACCGACTTCGTCTTCCTGACGTGGCTAATGCAGCCGAATGTCCAAAGAAAGGACATGCTCGACTTGCACCTATACCAAGCTTTGAATGGCATCTTGTCCTTCAGGGCCTTGATGTGCGCGTGGTTGAGGATGAACACCGCTGTGGTCACCGCCTTACCCCAGAACCTTGTCGGCATGCTCTTGGCCTTTATCATGGATCGAGCCATGCCGACCACCGTCTAGTTCCACCGCTCCACCACGCCATTCTGCTTTGGCAAGTACAGCGTGGTGTGGTGTCGTAACACACCCTGATCTGTGCAGTACACATCGAACTCCACCAAAGTAATTTCGCCGCTGCGATCAGTCTACAGCACGCGTAGCTTCTTGCCGCTCTCCGCCTCCACGCGCGCCTTGAACTTCTTGATCACCTCCACCGCCTCGTCCTTGCTTGTTAGGAGTGCAGCCACATGTAGTGACTGCAATCATCCACGAGCAGGAGGAAGTACCACCGACCACTGTTTGTGGCTGACGTGATTGGCCTACAGAGATCGCCGTGGATGAGCTCGAGAGTGTTTGTCGTGTGCTACTTGGCCGCCTATGGGGGGTACGACCTCGGATACCCACGATAGACTACATGGGCTGCACCACCAGGGGTGATCCAGCCCACAAGATGAAGCCTTGCGGAGCACGGTGCTGTTCGGCACGCCCCGCAAGACACCAGGAAGATATCCTAAAGATACGGCGTAATCTGTTAGGATATGTTACGATCCGTGATCCCTGTAATCTGTTATTTTTATCGGTTATCTCCTAGATCTAACCAACTTATAACCCTACCCCCGGCTATATAAGGCGGGTAGGGGACCCCTCAAAACACACGCAATTTCATACAATAGCCAATACAAACCAACAGACCATAGGAGCAGGCTATTACATCGTGCAGACGGCCCAAACCTGTCTAACTCTTGTGTCTCTGTTATCTTCTTGTTCTTGATTATACGCACCACTGCCGATCAATCTACCTTTATGAGATACCCCTCGGAGGACTGCCGATGATATTCTGTCAACGCCGCCTTTGGGAATGGCAGCCTTCTCTGCTTCCTGGCCAGGCAGCTGTCACACAGCTCACCTCTATGCTTGATGTGGGATAGCCCTTGGACCATTTTCTCCAGCCGACCGAGCGCGTCGAAGCTAAGATGGCCGAACCAGGCATGCCACAGCCATGGCTCCTCGGTGTGCCGTGTTGCTAGGCACACCGGCTGCTCCACCTTCAAGTCGAGCAGGTACAATCGATTACGTGAGTGTTTTACCTTCGCGAGAAGATGCCACTCCCGATCCTGAATCTTCATGATCCCGCTCTCGATCAGTACCTCGCATCTGCACTTGTCCAGCTGCCCGATGCTGATGATGCTTGAACGTAGCTGTGGGATGTAGTACACATCCATCAGTGTGCGGTGCTCACTGTTCTAGCACCTGAAGATGATGGTGCCACGTCCTTGGATCGCCACCCTTGAGCCATCACCAAACTTTACCGTGCCGGTCACGTCGCTGTCGAGCTCGGAGAAGGCTTCCTTGGAGCCCGTCATGTGGTTGCTGGCGCCGGAGCCCAGGTACCACCGCTACTCCTGCTCACCGTCCACACGTCCGAGGTGAACTTGGGCGCGCGGTTCATTAAGGTTGACAGCCTTCAGAGCTTTCCCAGGCCCTTCCACCGTCATCACCTCTCCCTTCTTCTTGGCCTTAACGTCGTGCAGTGTACAGAACGTCGTCATCAGGAGAGTGGCCTCATCATCATCATCAGCCTGCGCTATATGAGCCTCATCCTTCTTCTCCTGCTTACGATTTGAGCACTCCTTTGCCCAATGGCATGTCTTCCCGCAGCGCTAACAGGCATTGGGGTCGACCTTCTTCTTCTTCAAAGAAGCCTTGCCGCAGTGCTTGCCATCGCCACCACGGCTAGAGGAGGCTTCCCCGAAGTTCCTTCGGGCAGCCCACTCCTCCTCTGTCAGCAGCGGCTTGCCGCTGTTCGTCGTTGTTGTGGCCTGCTCCATGCGCTCGTCCACCACCTGCAGACGACCTGTCACATCCTCAATGGTGAGGGTGGACAAGTCCAGCATCGTCTCTATGGAGAGAGCGATCTGGATGTACTTTATCGGCATGGAGTGGAGATACTTGGAGACCGCCTCTTTTTTATCGATGGTGACACCGTGGCTTCTTAGCTTGCTGATGAGCGTTTGTAGGCGAAGGGAGAAGTCCTCCACTGACTCACCATCCTTGAACTTGAGGTTGACGTACTCCTGCTTGAAAGTGCAATCAAGCCCTAATTGGAGGTTTTGATGATAATGACCACGCAATTAGAGAACTAATGAGATTTATTGATGACAAGCAGGGAATTTATTTTTAAGAATGCTACATGAAAAGGAGGAGCCCCCAATTACAAATAAATGGCTTTAAACTCAAAAGAGGTTTAAGATTCTTTTATATCTTGAATTTGAGTATAGGAAAAGTCATAATATAATGAGGGACACAATGCTTAAGCTAATATGTGCTACCAAGTGCTCAAACAACCACAAGATTTCTTAGATTCACAGCCAAGACAGTCTATACTTCACTTTTACCCTTGCTGTCTTGCGTGGTGCATGCTCCGACTCGCCTGACCCCCTTGGGTGCGAGCTCTGACTCTCCCGACCCCTTGGGCACAGGCTCCGGTTCGCCTAACCCTTTGGTCACGACCCCGTCTCACCCGACCCCAAGGTCGCGGGCTCTGGCTCACCCGACTCTAAGGTCGCGGGTTCTGACTCGCTCGACCCTTTGGTCGTGGCCTTGTCTCGCCCAACCACTTGGGTGCGGTGTCCGTTGATGGCTGAGCGTATATATACCTTTCACTTTCCTCGTCAATGGCTATCTGTGATTTAAAGTGACCATTGGGAGCTGGGGGTATATATACCTTTTCCCTTCCTCCCCAACGGTAACAAAAAGAACCAACCTGCTCTCTTCTTCTTACTTCAGCACGTCCAAAATAGAGCAGGAGCTCTCTCTCTCTCACTCCATTGTTGACCTAAAGCCCCTAAGTAAATCTATTGATTTCTCCATCAATCCTTGAGGGACAAGGGTTAGAGAGAAACTCCATTGATTCCTAAACTCTAAAAAGCACTTAGTTCACGTTTTAACCGATGGTTGTGTTTGTTACTCTTGGAGCTTGGCTCCTAGCCGGCTAGAGCGTCGCCCGTAGAGCTTGCTAACTTGTGTGGTAGCCTCGGGAGGGTTGTAACCATCTTTTGCAGCAAGTAAAATCATCCATCATCTCAAGAGTTCACTCTCTTGACTTGAGAACGAGGTAGGGTTGCAAATCCCTAAGCCTTAGTGGTATACCTCAACAATGTGTACTTAGACGAGCCTTGGTGATGAACTGAACCACGGAATAAATCCTTATATCATCTTGTGCTTGTGTTGCTACACTTATGTTCTTGTTATTGTTGAGGTGATTTCTAGGATTAAGGCCAATCTACTTGTGTATGGTGTTTCCACCACTTTCAGCTGTCGGTCTGTGATCTACCAACCTACAGGAAGCTAAGAAATTTATCCTATCTAAATTTCGTTGGGTAGATTTTAAACTGTGAACTAATCACTCTTGCCGGTGCGACAGTGCCACGGAAGAATTTGATTTTGGTTTTAGTTGAATTTTTATAGGCCTATTCACCCCCTCTAGGCGTACCAGAGATCCTACACTGCTTCAGCAGCTAGGCCGTCGCCTTCTTTGCGCAGTCGAAACCGACGCGCATCGCTGCAATGGCCTTCCACGCCTCCTCAGCAGAGTTCTTCGCCCCCAACGGCTCCCGGTACTCCGCTAGCACAGCAACGAGGATAATCTCCAATGCTGACATGTCGTCTTATTCGTTGTCAGTGCCCTTGTCAATAGTATTTCAGAGCTGTCGGGCTCTGAGCTTGACCTTCATGGTCACCGCCCACTCGCCATAGTTGGTGCGAGTCAGCGTCGGCCAACTGATGCCGCTGACCTCTCACACCGTGCGCATCACGAACTCCTGTCGTGGCTGGACAGCCACAGCAGCGCCGCTGCTATCGTCCATCTCAAAGCCGTCCGTCATCGCCAGTGGTTAATCCGACGACAGCGCTTGTACGGTTCTGATACCACTTGTTGGCTACTGGATCTCTGGCACGGGTGAGCCGACCGCTCACTAACGTTGGTGACCACATACTATGGCTAGAGGTAGAAGAAGGGAGGGAGAATAGAGCGCACACACACAACACAAACATCAGCGTTGGCCGGAGCTCTACATAGGAGATGACAAAACTGAACTCGCTCTCTTTACTAAGTTGCAGTGGGAAGCTATATATACAACTCTACCTATCTAATCCTAGTACACAGACATGACAAGTTGTCATGCTGCTACAGTGATTAGATGTGATAGCAGGTCTAGTTTTTTGCACCCGCCCCTGCTGTAGCTACAGTACAACATGGGATCATTTCGACATCTACCTCTACAATAGCTACAGTGCAGCAGCCGGAAGCGTTTGGACGGCTAACCCTGCCGCGCGTTCACGGAGCAGCAGATTAGTTAAACACTCCTGCTGTCGGACAAAAACTGAGGCTTGGGCCTTGTTCACTTTGCAAATTTTTTGAACCCGATGAATAGTACCACTTTCGTCTTATTTAGCAAATATTGTCCAATCGTGGACCAACTAGGCTCAAAAGATTCATCTTGTGATTTCCAACTAAACTATGTAATTAATTATTTTTTTACCTACATTTAATACTCCATACAAACGGCTAAAAATTGATGTGATGGAGAGAGAGTGAAAAAACTTAAAATTTGGATGGCATCTAAACGAGGCCTCGTTAGAAAATCGACCGTAGCGTTGAAGCAATGCTGTTTCAGACCTTCCACCTGGTTACTCTGCTGATCCTTCTCCTCGTTCCTGTTGGCCGCTGCGCCGACGCCACCGCCGGCAGCGATGACGAGCAGTTCGTCTACAACGGTTTCAAGGGCGCGAACCCCACCCTCGACGGCGCGTCCACCGTGACGCCGGACGGCCTCCTGATGCTGACCAACGGCACCATCCAGATGATAGGCCACGGGTTCCACCCGTCTCCGCTGCCGTTCCGGGACCCGGGCGCCCAGAACGCCACCGCCGCGCGGTCCTTCTCGACCACCTTCGTGTTCGCCATCTTCGGGCCGTACATCGAGCTGAGCAGCCACGGCCTGGCCTTCGTCGTCTCCTCGGACATGGTGGTTCTGTCCACCGCGCTGCCGGGGCAGTTCTTGGGCTTGCTCAACAGCACCGACAACGGCAACAGCAGCACCCACGTCTTCGCCGTGGAGCTGGACACGATCTTCAACGCCGAATTCCTCGACATCAACAGCAACCACGTCGGCGTCGACGTCGACAGCCTGGTGTCGCGTGCCGCTGCGGACGCCGGGTACTACGACGACGGCACCGGGCAGTTCCGGAACCTGAGCCTGGTCAGCCGGAAGGCCATGCAAGTCTGGGTGGACTACGACAGCGGGGCAACTCAGGTCACGGTGACCATGGCCCCTCTGGGCTTGGCCAGGCCGAAGAAGCCACTGCTGCAGACCACCGTCGACCTCTCTGGCGTGGTGCAGGACGCGGCGTACGTTGGGTTTACCTCGGCGACGGGCATCCTCTTCTCGCGCCACTTCGTGCTCGGTTGGAGCTTCGCGTTCGACGGGCCGGCCCCGGCGCTAAACATCTCGGCGCTGCCAGCCTTGCCGCCGGCGGGGCCCAAGCCGCGGTCGAAGGTGCTGGAGATCGTGCTTCCCATCGTAACAGCGACGCTGGTGTTCGCCGTGGGCGTCCTGATCTACGCCCTGGTGCGGCGGCGGATCAAGTACGCCGAGCTCCGCGAGGACTGGGAGACCGCGTTCGGGCCGCACCGGTTCTCGTACAAGGACCTGTACCATGCCACCGGAGGGTTCAGTGACAAGCGGCTGCTCGGCGCCGGAGGGTTTGGGAGCGTGTACAAGGGCGTCCTCCGCAAGTCCAACACCGAGGTCGCTGTGAAGAAGGTGTCCCATGAGTCGAAGCAGGGCATGAAGGAGTTCATCGCTGAGGTCGCGAGCATGGGGCGGCTGCGGCACCGCAACCTCGTGCAGCTACTCGGCTACTGCCGGCGCAAAGGTGAACTTCTCTTGGTCTACGATTACATGCCGAATGGTAGCCTCGACAACTGACAAGTACCTCTACGACCGAAGCAAGGGTGCACTGGATTGGCCTCAAAGATTTCACATCATCAGAGGAGTGGCGTCTGGACTGCTGTACCTGCACGAGGATTGGGAGCAGGTCGTCATCCATCGAGATGTCAAGGCAAGCAATGTGCTCCTCGACGGCGAGATGAACGGACGATTAGGAGATTTCGGCCTCGCGAGGTTGTACGATCACGGAACTGATGCGCATACGACGCATGTGGTCGGCACTATGGGGTACCTGGCCCCTGAATTAGGCCACACCGGCAAGGCAACGCCGGCAACTGATGTCTTTGCTTTTGGGGCATTCCTTCTGGAGGTCACTTGTGGACGAAGGCCAATCGAGCAATACGAGCACAACAATCACACGGTGGTGCTCGTGGATTGGGTGACTGAGCGTTGGCGCAGGGGACTGATCCTTGACGCGGCAGACACGATGACCCCTGACGGTTTCAATCCTGATGAGGTCTCTCTGGTACTAAAGCTCGGTCTGCTTTGCTCGCATCCGTTGCCCAACGCAAGGCCAACCATGCGGCAGGTCATGCAGTACCTCGACGGCGACATGGTCCTTCCGGACTTGTCACCGGAGTATTTCGGCTTCACCGTGATGGAGCGGATGTATAGCAGCAAGGATACGATGGCATGCGTGTCGTCGTCCATGAGCATGGGTGCCAGTTCTGATCTCTCTAAAGGAAGATGATAGGCTTTTGTACTTGGGGAGTGTAACTGTTGATCCTGTTGTCGTTGTAATAAGAAATTGATCTTATTGTGTTTTACTGAAGGCTTCTAAAATACTCCAAATTAATATGGAGCATTCATTGTGAGTTGATTCGTGAGCTACTGATAATGGTATTTCCTCTTGAGGAGTACTTTGGTTGGTACGGAGCATTCAACTAGTAACTTCTATCCAGCGACGAAGCCAGGAATCGACGAAGTCAGGGCTGGCTTCCTCTCCTTTTTCCTCCAGCCCCTCCTTGCCTTCTTCTTCCTCCTCATGGCGGTAGCCCGGGCTAAGCCCGGGCTCCATGTAAATCATGGCTGCCCGCTGGCTTCGTCGCTGCTTCTATCCTTGATTCCGAAATGCATACATAGATGTTGGACATGAGACTATCTGAATATCGCTGCCTCATCTTAAATAGCACATGTTCTAATCGGTTGCTTTTGTTTTGCAAAACCGAAACTAACAAACGTTTACACTCTTTTTTTGCCACTTTTGTGCTGGTCGTGTGGCATAGCCTGTATTTGTCCATTTGTCATTTGTTTATGATTTGTTAATTGTCTTTGTGCTATAATATATTAACTTTTTATCCTTGTCTGACTATAAAAAAAAAATAGAAATTGCTAATTGTCTTTGTGCCAAATATATTAAATTGTGTTAGGTTTGTGATTTTGTCTAACGTATTTTTTAATCTCGGATCTAAAAATTGCAGATTATACCTCGAGCGGAGCTACGGCGGCCGCGGAGATCGATTCAACAACATAGTACGTCGACACACGGTAGCGAAACTGGCCGCAACGGGCGGTGTTTGGTTCGTGATCGCACCGACACCGGTGAACCGCGGCGGACCAGGCGTTGGCTCCGGACCCGTTGCAGCGATGTAGCAAGGCTGTAGTTGCTACTCGTCGCGTCGCACACATGTGCCGTAGGAATCGTAATCGCAGATCCCTCGAACTGGACACCAAGCAAACCCAAGGGAGCAGCGGAGCGCGTGCACCGTCAGGAGCAGACAACAGCGATCAATGGGATGGATGGGGTGCATTAGTGTCATCGACAAACGCGATTGGCGGTTACCCAGCCAGGCGGCGAGATCCCGCGACGCAGGAGCAGCGACTCCCACCTGTTCGTGGAATTGGGTTAGAGATTGCGGACAGGAGAGGAAAAGTACTAAACTGTCCTTAATCACAATTAATTATTTTTTTTAATTAATAGTTGTGATAAATAATTTCCATGAGAGGAACCGCCGGTTCCTCCAAGCACCCTAACAAAGCTCGTATTTTTAATATAAAATATATGTAATAACCGTTGTCGGAGCAGAAGCTTTAACAACTTTTTTTTGTCGTGTTATGAAAAGTATCTTGTCTTCATTTGAAAGAAAAATAAAACAGAAATGTTATACAACACACATGTGTTTTTTTTGTCTCTCTTTGTCGACGAAATATGGTCGGCAGTCTACCTAGGGGTATGCCCAAGGTAGTAGATTATCGGCAGACAGATGCGCAAGCCCCAAACAAGACGGAGACGCAAGACAGACACGAGGTTTTATCCAGGTTCGGCCGCCAAGAAGGCGTAATACCTATGTCCTGCGTCTGATTTGTATTGCTGTCTGTTAATGAGAGATGTTTTTTAGAGGGGTCCCCTGCCCGCCTTATATAGTCCGGGGGGCAGGGTTACAGATCTGGAAACTAATCCTAGTCAGTTACAATTGTCATATGTGGCCGGATAAGGATTCATATTCTAACCGACCAGGATCCTGCTTGGTCGCCAAATCCGTCTTGATTCCTTGTGCGGGACTCCGATCAGGTTAACCGGGCCGCACGTCGTCTTTCGGGTGGACCGAACCCATCGATCCGGGCCAGCCCAAGCTTAGCCGTAAGGGTATAGGGGTTAATACCCCCACAGCTAGTCCCCGAGCATCATGTATTATGCTGCGACACGCCATTTTAACCTTCTCCGATAAGTGAGGCTTGAATCCTTGACGCCTCCGACCACCGTCATCACCGGAGAAGTAGGTTGTCCGAAGAATGTATGGTGCTCTTAAGAAAAAAGAAATAGATTTCTGTCCTGAGAAGTGTGCCCACTTGTATTTCTGAAAAGAAATGTAAGTGGTCTTGAAGCATAGCGTCTTTGATCATCAGAGGCGTAGGGGTCGAAAAACAAACACATTCACCGCAAGGTGAAGTGTGCCCACTTAGTCCCCGAGCCTGCTAGTAGGTGACGTAGGCACGTGGTGCCAGCGCCGGCAAAAGAATTCCCAGTTAAGTTGAGAATCCAACCGTCGTACAGGCGATACAAGATGCACCGGCAGGTGCATCGTACCGATGTAGTCCCCGAGCTTGCTGAAAGGCGAGGTATGAGCCTTGTAGCAAGGTCTAAAGAAATGTCTCTTAACTGTATGTGAGTATAAATCACATGTAGCCAAGGAGAACCATTATTCAAGCAGTGGTCGGGGCAGTCTCCGAGCATGTTAATAATCCTTACAATCATTGAAAACACAGGGGTTGATTTAAACAAACACATTCACCGCAAGGTGAAGTGTGCCCACTTAGTCCCCGAGCCTGGTAGTAGGTGACGCAGGCACGTAGTGCCAGGGTCTAGAAAGAAATTCCGCTGAAGTTAAGAATCCAATTGCCGTACAGGCAAAACAAGATACACCGGCAGGTGCATCGTACCGACGTAGTCCCCGAGCTTGCTGGAAGGCGAAGTATGAGCCTTGTAGCAAGGTCCAAATAAATGTCTCTCAACTGTATGTGAGTACAAATCACATGTAGCCGAGGAGAGCAAAACTCCAAGAAGTGGTCGGGAGAGTCCCCGAGCACAGTGATGGTCATAGCAACTCCTGAGTATGGTAATGGTCGGAGCAGTCCCCGGGCACGGCCGTGGTCGGAGCAGTCACCGTGGTCGGAGTTGTCCCCGAGCGAGAGAATGGCCTGGTCAGTCCCCGAGCACAAAAGTGGTTTGGGCAGTGCCCGAGCACAAAAAGTGGTCTGGGCAGTGCCCGAGCACAGTAGTGGTCAGGGCAAATCCACGGTCACGTGCGCTGCTTGTACTATTATTTGGTGTATTTATTTTTCTCTATTTTCTGCCAAGTCCAGTCTGACACGTCTGGTCAAAAAAGCAAATAGGTATAGTACGTCATTCTGTCTTCTTTTTTTTTCTGGCAAACAGTCGGTTGACACCTGTATTGAGGTGTGTCAGTGTGGGCCCTCTTACACCATCAACGAAGAGGCGCGTACACTGTTAATGAAGGAGCGCGTTTATTGGCGCAGATCTCGAGGTGGTGTGAACAACCGTCCGCCGCGCGTGCGCACGTCTCCCAAGAAACTCGGGCGGACGAAACGACGGTACTCTTTGTTATTTATAATATAGATCTGGCAAGTTACTGTCACCGTTCCCCATCGTCATTCGTCGCCGCCACCTTCGTCTTCCTCTTGCCAAACCCTATTCCTCCGATAAACATCGCCAAATCCCCTTGCCACCACATCCACCCCCCTAGAAAGGACAAAGTAATGGCGAGGAGAGACGCCCAGAAGAAAGGCGGAATCATGGCGAAGGAGTGGTGGAAGTCTCGGAGTGTGGGGGTATTAACCCCTATACCCTTACGGCTAAGCTTGGGCTGGCCCGGATCGATGGGTTCAGTCCACCCGAAAGATGACGTGCGGCCCAGTTAACCTGATCGGAGTCCCGCACAAGGAATCAAGACGGATTTGGCGACCAAGCAGGATCCTGGTCGGTTAGAATAGGAATCCTTATCTGGCCACATATGGCAATTGTAACTGACTAGGATTAGTTTCCAGATCTGTAACCCTGCCCCCCGGACTATATAAGGCGGGCAGGGGACCCCTCTAAAAAACATCTCTCATTGACATACAGCAATACAAATCAGACGCAGGACGTAGGTATTACGCCTTCTTGGCGGCCGAACCTGGATAAAACCTCGTGTCTGTCTTGCGTCACCGTCTTGTTTGGGGCCTGCGCACCTGTCTGCCGATAATCTACTACCTTGGGCATACCCCTAGGTAGACTGCCGATCATATTTCGTCGACAGTGGCGCGCCAGGTAGGGGTCCCCTTTTAGGGGTTGTGCGCCGCTGATCTATGGCGAACCAGATGGGATCTGAAGATCAATGCCATCCGTGGCAATTTAGCTTCTGGCGGCGGCGTCCTTCACCTACGATGGAGTCGTCGTCTTGAGGCTCTTGCCATGGCTTGACGTCGCTGTGCGAACTCGTCGTTAAGTCGGCTATCTACGGCATCGTCTCCGGTGTTGTATACCTGGGAAGCAAGCCGAGATTTCAACGAGATCGGGTCTGCTTCCCAGTTTCAGCAGCGTCATTGAAAGGGGCGTTCAGAATCTACTACCGCAGATTTGGCATCGGCCACTACTTCTATGAACCATGGCGTCAGTTCATCGTAACCCTACAGGACTAGATTGGACTTGCATGTTGGTTGTTGCTGGCTACCAGTCCACCGCATGCATGAACGTTCGGGTGCAAGCTGTCAGGCAAGCAAGAAATCGAAGGCTGTGTGATCTACAGTGCCATGCAAGCTGAAGATAGTTCAGATCTCCTTCGGGCTCACATGTGCTCATGTAAGGCATACAAGCAGAGATACCTGACCAAAAAAGGTTACGACCTGCTCGGCGAACTGATCTGGCCATCTCCCCTGGATCACGTGTTTCAATCTACAAAGCGCCTGGTCCATGAGCAACCGCCTCGTCTCGATCGTAAACCACTTCATCAGTGGCATCATCAAGCACCGTACTAGGATCGACTCACCTGGTACCGATTCTGACTCTGCCCGCTGAGCTCGACTTCAACTCCGTCTCGATCAACAACTCTGACTTTCCCGGAAGTTCCGACAACATGTAGCAGCATGCATGCCGGTCCGAACTTGGCTTCTTGCGTATACATGTATATGTATTTGCATGCGTGCTTCGCTCAGATACAGGAAGATGCATGCGTGTATTACGACAAGATCTAACACTGTGCCGACGTTTGGGAAGGAGTACAAATTCGCAGCGACAACAGCTCTCGAAGATCAAGACCTCAACATCATCATGGCTCCGACGCAACCACGACTACAACTACAACCCCACGCGCCCGTCCGACTGCATCGAGCCACAAGCAAGCCATCCGGACCACATCGACCACGTCCCGAGCAGCTCCGCCGAACTCCGACCACGTCGACCGCGACCACGTCGACCGCGACCACGTCCCGAGCAGCTCCGCCGAGCTCCGACCACCTCAACCACCAGACCACGTCGCAATGATGATCGCCGCGAAGAACGGCGCTACGACAATCGCGACCACAGTCGTGACGATAAGACGAAAAGCTCGAGGACCGGACAACTTCATCGCCAACGACACATCAAGCCATCTCTCGAACATCGCAACACGCCGACTACTCCCACCGGTCGTCAATAAAGCTAAGTATTATTTTTAATTGAAAATTTCTTCGATCATCGTACACCTCCGCCGACCACCCTAAGGGTGCGCTCCGCGTCGAATTTTCTCCATACATACAATCCAAAATATGTATAAGTTTTTACAACGGTTCACCGATACGTTTTCCTTCCTGCTTGACAATCCCAGAGCCGGCACTGTCTCCGGCTCCACCCCACGCGTGCATGAGAGTCTGCCCTCTGCGCTACGGGTAGTCGGCAGTCGCTCCCTGGTAACACTGGCACTCTACGCGCGGCAGCGTTCCGTACCTCGCGCTACGAGATGTTGGTCAGCCCAGGGCTGGCGCATTCTTCAGGACAGGTTAATACATCGCGCTACGCCTCTACATAACAAAAGGGCTAAAAACAGCTAATGTTATTTTTCGAATATTACACCAAGTATAATTCATCGCCAACCGAACACCAAGTGTTTACTTCACCTCCAACAGAGAGATCAATATATTTTGTACATCATCATGTACTACCGCTCTCCGTGTTTATTTTTCAGGAACACAGTTCGGTCAGCGAGCTCATGCTTCAGGGTTCGCCAAGACCACTACGGTGCTCGAGGACTCTGGCCAGACCACGCTCGTGCTCGGGGGCTCTGGCCAGACCACGCTCGGGGACTCGCCAGACCACTCCGTGCTCTGGGACTTCTCGCCAGACCACTCCGAGCTCCGACCACGTCGATCACATCTCGAGCAGCTCCGCTGAGCTCCGACCACGTCAAGGGGACTTCATCGGTCGCTCCTCGACCTGTGCTCGAGGATTGCCTCGACCACGGCTCGGGGACTTCATCGCTCGCTCCTCGACCTATGCTCGGGGACTACCTCGACCACTCTCCGACCACGGCTCGGGGACTTTGCGTCTCGACTACATGCGATAGACAACTCGCATACAGTTGGGGATATTCTTTCTCATTTAGACCTTGCTACAAGGCTCATACCTCGCCTTCCAGCAAGCTCGGGGACTACATCGGTACGATGCACCTGTCGGTGCATCTTGTATCGCCTGTACGACGGTTGGATTCTCAACTTAACTGGGAATTCTTTTTAGACCCTGGCACCACGTGCCTACGTCACCTACTACCAGGCTCGGGGACTAAGTGGGCACACTTCACCTTGCGGTGAATGTGTTTGTTTTTCGACTTCTACGCCTCTGATGATCAAGGACGCTACGCTTCAGGACGCATTTATATTTCTTTTCAGAAATACAAGTGGGCACACTTCCCAGGACGGAAATCTTTTTCTTTCTTCTTAAGAGCACCATACATTCTTCGGACAACCTATTTCTCCAGCGACAACGGTGGTCGGAGATGTCAAGAACTCAAGCCTCACTGTTTGGAGAAGGTTAAAATGGTGTGTCGCATCAGAATACATGGCGCTCGGGGACTAGCTGTGGGGGATAGACCCCTGGGTACCACAAGATGGTACATGGGCCGCACCATCCGAGGTGGCCTAGCCCGTGAGATCAAGGCGTGCACGGCGCTGCTTGGCGTGCACCGCAAGACATTGTAATAGTACCAAATAGGATACTTTACTTGTAACCTTGTCCCTTCGGAGTATATAAGGAGGGGCAAGGGTCCCATAGCGGATAGATCCAAAGAGGTTAATTCATATACATCTCAATACAATACATCAACGACACAGGACGTAGGGTATTACGTCGACCAGACGGCCCGAATCTGTCTAAATCGCTGTCTCTGCGCCTTGTGTCACCACCTGGTTCCTGATTACATGCACCGTCTACCGATAATCTACCACCACGGGCACCCCCCTCGGTGGACTGCCGACCATATCTCGTCGAGGCTTACGTCGACGATGTAGTTGTCAAAACCAAGGAAGCACATACCCTTGTTGACAATCTGGAACGCACCTTCGCAGCCCTTAATACGTTCCAATGGAAATTAAACCCAAAGAAGTGCATCTTTGGTGTCCCTTCTGGCATATTGCTCGGCAACGTCGTCAGTTACGACGGCATACGCCCTAACCCGGAGAAAGTCAAAGCTGTCTTAGACATGAAGCCCCCAAAAAAGGTGAAGGATGTCCAGAAGCTCACCGGCTGCATGGCTGCTCTAAGCCGTTTCATATCAAGATTAGGAGAAAAAGGACTACCGTTCTTCAAACTGCTTAAATCGTCTGAGAAGTTTGAGTGGTCGGAGGAAGCAGACGCTACCTTCACGTAGCTGAAACAATACCTCACGTCACCTCCGGTACTTACTGCTCCCAGAGAAGACGAAACTCTCCTACTTTACATTGCGGCAACCGATCGGGTGGTTTCCACTACAATGGTGGTCGAGCGCGACGAGCTGGGCCACGCCTACAAGGTACAGCGGCCAATTTATTTCATTAGTGAGGTACTCAACGAATCCAAGACCAGGTACCCACAGATTCAGAAACTGCTCTACGCCATACTGATAACATCTCGAAAGTTGAGACATTACTTCGACGGATATCGTGTGGTGGTCATGACCGAGTATCCTTTGGGGGACATCATTCGCAATAAGGATGCGAACGGGCGCATCGTCAAATGGGCAATGGAGCTATGCCCCTTTTCCTTGGAATTTGCAAGCCGTACTACAATCAAGTCTCAGGCACTCGTCGATTTCATCGTCGAGTGGACAGACTTAAGCACGCCTACCTCTCCGGGATCCGACGAATATTGGACGATGTACTTCGACGGTTCTCTCAACATTGACGGTGCGGGAGCGGGAGTTCTCTTCGTGTCACCATCCAAGGAGCAGCTCCGGTACGTCCTCAGGATTTATTTCCCAGCATCTAATAATGCCGCCGAGTATGAAGCATGCCTGCATGGTCTACGCATTGCGGTTGAGCTTGGAGTTAAACGTCTCTATGTCTACGGAGATTCGGCTCTGGTCATCAACCAACTCAACAAGGACTGGGACACGACCAGTGAAAAGATGGACGCATATTGCAAATCGATAAGAAAGCTGGAAGGCAGGTTCTATGGCATCGAGTACATACATGTGGTCTAGGACAAGAACCAGGCAGCGGATGCGTTGTCAAAGTTAGGATCATCCCGAGCCAAAATCCCACATGGCGTATTCGTCCAAGACCTGCTCACGCCTTCCATTGAAGACGAAGATTCAACGACCGACAAAGTTTCAGACCAGCAATTAGTGGCTACGGTTCCGGCGCCGAGCACAACCGAGCCGCTTCCGACCACTCATGAGCAGGACTGGAGAACATCTTTCATCAAGTACTTAACAGACGGTAGCGGTTATATCGATCGAACAGAAAAATGAACGCCTGATGCGTCGTAGTAAGCAGTATCTGCTCGTCGATGGCAAGTTATGGCGCAAAAACGCTAAGGAGGAAATCTTGATGAAGTGTATAACCCAGGAGGAAGGCAAGCATCTCCTAGACCAAATCCACTCTGGCTCCTGCGGCAACCACGCAGCCTCAAGAACACTGGTCGGCAAGGCTTTCCGAGCCGGGTTCTATTGGCCATCAGCAGTGGCCGACGCAGAGAAGCTAGTCCGCCGCTGTGAAGGTTGTCAGTTCTTCTCCAAGAGAATCCATGTACTAGCACATGAGATCTAGACGATTCCAGCCTCTTGGCCCTTCGCATGCTGGGGACTGGACATGATCGGGCCTTTCAAACCAGCTCCTGGGAAATTTACATGTGTCTTCGTGCTAATTGATAAGTTTTCTAAGTGGATAGAATACATGCCTCTGGTATAGGCATCCTCAGAGAAAGCTGTCACATTCCTCGACTAGGTCATCCACCATTTCGGCGTGCCCAACAGCATCATTACTGATCTGGGTACTCAGTTCACCGGGAACGCTTTTTGGGACTTCTGCGATGAAAGGAGCATAGTTGTAAAATACGTCTCGGTGGCGCATCCTAGAGCTAATGGACAAGTCGAGCGGGCAAATGGCATGATCTTGGACGCATTGAAGAAGAGGATGTACAGAGAAAACGATAAAGCTCCTGGAAGATGGCTCAAGGAGTTACCAGCCGTTGTCTGGGGCCTCCGAACTCAGCCCAGTCGTAACACCGGCGTCTCACCATACTTTATGGTTTATGGCGCTGAGGCAGTCCTCCCACCAGATATAGCTTTCAGATCAGCACGGGTAGAGAACTTCGACGAAGGCAAGGTCGACGAAGTACGGGAGCTAGAAGTCAACAGCGCAGAAGAGAAAAGGCTTGATTCTTGCGTACGCACGGCGAAATACCTTGCTGTTTTGCGCAGGTACTACAACAAGAACATTAAAGAGCGTTTCTTCATGGTCGGGGACTTAGTCCTGAAGTGGAAGACGAACCAGGCTGGTGTCCACAAACTCGCAACCCCATGGGAGGGACCCTTCATGATCAAGGAAGTCACACGTCCAACGTCTTACAGGTTAGCTCATCTAGACGGCACGAACGTACCGAACTCATGGCACATCGACAAGCTTAGACGCTTCTATGCTTAACTACTGAGATATGTACTCTACTTGTATTTTCAATTTACTTTACTAAAGCAACTATGATTTCTCCGACCACTCTAATGTGTCACTCCGAATTTTATGATTATTCTAACTTAAGCCAGTACAAGCCGACCACCACTCCTTCTATGGTTTTCGGAGCAGGCCCTGTCTCCGGTTCCTCCCAACACGTGCACGGGATCCGCTCTCTATGTTGCGGGTGATCGGTAGGTCCCCCCTGGTTTGACTTGTCTACGTCCACGTGTGCACAGGTCATAGTACCTCATACTCCGACCACATGCCAGACTAGGGCCGCACAAACTTTTTAGGGTGACGTGTCGAGCAAAACGGTACAACTAAACAGAACGTTAACACGTTCCCACTTAGTTACACCAACAAAAAATTTCAAGCTTAAAGTGCGTTTTGTATAAAACAAACAAGCTTATAATGATATACAGTTACGTTATTACAAGCTTGCCTGAAAAGGCTCAAGTTTACAATAACACAACTATGTCCTCCTTCTACAGCTCTAAGCCTATTAAATTGGCTGGTCGGGGCGCATGGCATTTACTGCTCGCCGCCTCTGATATCCTACTCGAGTCTCGGGGACTCTAGAGCTAGTCAAGCTGAAGGGGATGGCCCCGCCGGTGCCTGGCTGGTCGAGACTGCAGGCTTCGTTGGTTGGCTTGCAGCTGATGGCATTTCCAGCTGGCTTGTCGATGGCATACCCTGCACAGGTGCTGTCCCACCTCCGCACAGGTTAATATCGCCAATTATCTTTGATGACAAGTCCAGCTGGGCCGTCCGAAGCTCTTCGGCCTTGTCTGGGTCTATCTCCTTTTGGTACCCAGCCTCCAAGCGTTTGAGATTGATCAGGGGGTAGTGAGCACGCACCATGCTTAGCACATGGGCACCCGTGTACTCACCCGCCTCCTTCACGAAGTCTTAGAACCATCCCCATGCTTGCTTGCATCTCTCGACCAGTCCGAGCTGAGGCATCCTTAGCTCTTCCTCTGTGAGCGCCGGGTCGATAAGGTCGAGGACGGGCACAATGCCAGTTGCCATTTCTTGGCACCGCTTGCTCCACGTGTCCCGCTCCTCGATGGCCTTAAGGCATTGTGCTTTCCAGTCGTCACGCTCCTTGATCACGGCCTCAAGGTGCCTCTTGGCGCTGACTTTCAAAACTGAAAACAGTACAAGACATCAAACGTGATGACACGACAAGGCAATGTGGGCAATTGAATGAGAAAGGTGGTCTGGAGTGCTTACTTTTTAGGTCGTCCTTCATTTTGTTAGTGTGGTCTTGGAGTTCCGACTGGCGGCGTGCCAGTTTCTCGTTGTCCTCCTTCAGGCGACCACATTCTGCAAGCGCACGACTGTTCTCCCCCTGGAGGCGGGTCACTTCAGCTTCTAAACCTGCATTACAGCTATTACTGTCAAGAACAAAATAACACAAGTCCCGCACTTGCTATGATACGGTGAACACTTATCTGTTTTCTCCTGCTCTTTGTTTTCGAGCTGACCGACCAGGTTTTGGTTCTGTGCTTCTTGGTCTGTCCTCTCCTGGTCGACGGCTTCAAGTTGGCGCCGTAGGCGATCCACTTCAGCCGTCAGCTCCTTATTGGTCATCATGATTCCTTCTATCTGGTCGAAGCACCTTTTTCGGTATCTTGCAGTTTTCATCAAGTCCTGCACACAGACAAGCTACGTCAGACAGTTCGACTACACAACAGGGTCAAGGACTAAAGCCAAATATACCTGGACTTCAGTCACCAGACGCTTGGTCGCCCGTTCGACTCTTAAGGTCTCTTCGACCTCTGGGATTTCCTCGTGCATGACCCATTCGTCGTTCCGATAGCGCGACACATAAACATGTTGTCGCCTATCTTGGGGACGGCCCAGGACTTCTTCCACTTCATCCTCTTCAACCTCCTGTTCGGGAGGCAGCACTGGTCCGGGGTTCGCAGACTCCACGACCACCAGGGCTTTCCCACGAGCCGTCGCGTCGGCAACCATGTTCCGGGCAACTTCTGGCTGCTGCCCCTCGGCTAGATCCAGCTCCCTTGGCGCCGTGGTATCCGCCTCATCAGGGTTCATGCTTGGAGCACTTGTATTCTGCTCGGGGACTAGCGTCTGGTCGTCCGCCTGCTGAGGCCCAGGCGGAGTCCCTGCCATGGGCTCCTCCACGGCTAGTTGCTGAGCAGTTTGTCCCGCCGTTGTTGGTAAGGACGTTCCGCACCCAGCTAGCTGGTCGGGGCTTTCGGTGGACGCCGATCTAATACATTCAGAGACAAATTCAGAAGATAATAGCATCCAATGCAAAACGCAAAGCTTACATCAAAAGTATAGATACTTATAGTTTTGACTTGCGGAAGGATGTGGCGAAGGAACGTCTCCTCGACCGCCCCTGCTCCGCTTGCTCAGCAGTTTCTACCGGGACTTGTTCAACCTCCGGTACGGGCGTCAGGGTGTGATGCGGCATGTTCCCTTCGTCTGTGCTCTGTGTTGCAGTGGTCGGTGCTGTGACCACTGCTGGCACAGAGGAGCCACCCTGCTCCGACGGTCCCACCTGCCTTCTCCTCTTTCGGGGGACGAGCCGGAAGATGTCTGCATCCTCTGCTTCGTCGTCCGACAGGGGGAAGATGGCTTGACGTCGTTTGCTGGCAGCCGGACGCTTGCCAGCGGCTCTGGTCGAGGCGTCCTCTACGGTCTCGAGTACCGCCCAGTGAACGTCGTCGGTCCTGGCGCTGGTCTGGGCGGCTGGCCCAGTAGCTTGTGGCCATTCTACACTGGGGGGAGGCGACACAAACACTCCTGCCCGGTCACGGCCATTACACTAAGACACAAAATGAAGGAAAAGACAGTTATTTTCTTGATGCAACATGACTCTACAGTTAAAAGGAGGCGTCATTTACCTTTGGGGGAGGGCAAGCCAGCTTGAAGGCGTGTTCGATGGCATTCAGTGCAACATAATTGGGATCGGCCAGGTTGAACAGCTCTCCAATCCTGGCCTTGATTTCCATCTTGTCGAGCGGCTCCTTCCTGGTCCTCGTCGGGTCAGCGCCTCCTTGGTACTCGAAGCCGGGGTGAATCCTTTTCTGGCAAGGCTGGATTCTTCGGCTGATGAAGTTGCCGACAACGCTCGGGCCATCAAGCCTTCCCCACGGGATCATCCCGAGCAGTTCGGCGATCTGCTCCAAGTTCTCGGGCCTCTCCGACCAGCTGCTTTTCTTCTCTAGAATCAGTCCCACATCACACAGAGTGATGGTGTTCGGCTCTTCACGGATGTAGAACCACTTCTTGTACCACTCGTCTAATGAGGTGTTCCAGGGGCAGTGCAGGTATTGAGCCTTCATGCCGTCACGCAGGTTCAGGTAAACACCACCGGCGATCTTCGAGCCACCGCTCCCTTTCTTCCGAAGACAGAATAGGTGGTGAAAGAGGTCGAAATGGGGCTGGAAGCCACCATAAGCCTCGCAGAGATGGATGAAGGTGGAGACAAGAAGAATCGAGTTGGGATGCAGATTGCAAATCCCAATCTCGTAGTACAAGCAGAGACCCTGAAGGAAAGGGTGCACTGGAATCCCAAAACCCCGTTTGAAGAAATCTTCAAAGACCACAATCTCACATGGTTGTGGATCGGGGAAGCTTTCTCCTTCCGGTGCACGCCATCCCGCAAGTGCCTTGTTGTGGAGCACTCCCATGGCGACGAGGTCCTCGATGGTCTGCTCGTTGCTCCGCGACTTCCACCATTCCTTCGCCATGACCCCGCCTTTCTTCTAGGCGTCTCTCTTCGCCATTAGTTCGTACTTACTAAGTGGGTGGATGCGGGAGACCGAGGGGATTGGTGATGATTTTTGGGGGAATAGGGTTCGGCAGGAGGAAGAAGAAGGTTGCGGCGGCGGATGACAATGGGGAATGGTATGAGTAACTTACGAGATCTGCGTTATATAAAACAAAGAGCACCGTCGTTTCGTCCGCCCGAGAATATTGGGAGTCGTGCGCACGCGCCGCAGACGGTTGTTCACACAACCTCGAAATCTACGCCAATAAACGCGCTCCTTCGTTAACAGTGTACGCGCCTCTTCGTTGATGGTGTAAGGGGGCCTACACTGACACACCTCAATACAGGTGTCAACCGACTGTTTGCAAAAAAAAAAGAAGACAGAATGACGTACTATACCTATTTACTTTTTTGACCAGACGTGTCAGACTGGCCTTGGCAGAGAATAGAGAAAAGTACACAAAATAATAGTACAAGCAGCGCAAGTGATCGTGGATTTGTCTTGACTACTACTGTGCTTAGATACTGCCCAGACCACTAATGTGCTCGGGGACTGCACAGACCACTACTGTGCTTGAATACTGCCCAGACCACTTTTGTGCTCGGGGATCGCTCCGACCACGGCCGTGCTCGGGGACTGCCCCGACCACTGCTTGCATAATGGTTCTCCTTGGCTACATGTGATCTGTACTCACATACAGTTAAGAGACTTTTCTTTAGACCTCGCTGCAAGGCTCATAATTCGCCTTCTAGCAAGCTCAGGGATTACGTCGATGCGATGCACCTGTCGGTGTATCTTGTTTTGCCTGTACGACAATTGGATTCTTAACCTCAGCGGAATTTCTTTTTTAGACCCTGGCACCACGTGCCTGCGTCACCTACTACCAGGCTCGGGGACTAAGTGGGCACACTTCACCTTGCGGTGAATGTGTTTGTTTTTCGACCCCTACGCTTCTAATGTTTAAGGATGCTGTGCTTCAAGACCACTTACATTTCTTTTTAGAAATACAAGTGGGCACACTTCTCAGGACAGAAATCTTTTTCTTTTTTCTTAAGAGCACCATACATTCTTCGGACAACCTACTTCTCCGGTGATGACGGTGGTTGGAGGCATCAAGAATTCAAGCCTTGCTTGTCGGAGAAGGTTAAAATGGCGTGTCGCAGCATAATACATGATGCTCAGGGACTAGCTGTGGGGGTATTAACCCCTATACCCTTACGGCTAAGCTTGGGCTGGTCCGGATCGATGGGTTCAGTCCACCCGAAAGATGATGTGCGGCCCAGTTAACCTGATCGGAGTCCCACACAAGGAATCAAGACGGATTTGGCGACCAAGCAGGATCCTAGTCGGTTAGAATAGGAATCCTTATCTGGCCACATATGGCAATTGTAACTGACTAGGATTAGTTTCCAGATCTATAACCCTGCCCCCCAGACTATATAAGGCGGGCAGGGGACCCCTCTAAAAAACATCTCTCATTAACATACAGCAATACAAATCAGACGCAGGACGTAGGTATTACGCCTTCTTGGCGGCCGAACCTGGATAAAACCTCGTGTCTGTCTTGCGTCACCGTCTTGTTTGGGGCCTGCGCACCTGTCTACCGATAATCTACTACCTTGGGCATACCCCTAGGTAGACTGCCGACCATATTTCGTCGACATGGAGCAACGAGCAAACCATCGAAGACCTCGTCGCCATAGGGGTGCTCCACAACAAGGCCCTTCGCTGGATGGCGCGCACCGGAAGGAGAAAATGCCCTGGCTCGGGTATGGCGGCCCATTGGTCCTTCCTGCTGAAGTAGATTTCACGGTGAGACCACAGAGGAAGCCGTGGATCGGTGAGAAGGTTGTCGGTGTTTGCCACGTTCAAGCAAGCGCGGGCGAGCAACTTGCGTTCTCGCTTGGTCTCAATGGACACCTTGCCGCCGATGATGGTGTGCACGCGATCAGTCGGCTTGACGTATTTATGACGAGGGTCTGCATCGTCGTCGTCGTTGTCCTCGTTGCATTGTTCTCCCGCGTCGTTAGGCTTGTCGGACGTATCCGGAGCCTGTTGACGCGTGTAGATAGTCTTGAGGACGCGGCAATTCTCCATGGTGTGGTTTGACTTAGGATGGAGCTGGCAGGGCCCCTTCAATGCTTTGGCGTAGTCGTCCTCGTAGTTACGACGTCCACCGCCCTTTTTCACAGTATTGACCTCGCCGTCGTCTTCCCGAGCGCGCTTGCTCCTGTAATCGTCACGGTGGTTGCGCCGCTGATTACGTTGATCACGGTGGTCACGGGAGTCGTTGCGCTGGTTGCGGCGGTCAAAATTGTCGTTCTGACCACGATTGCCGCGGTAATCGTCGCGGTGTGGGGGGTGGTCGGAGCGTGGAACCCTTGCTGCTTCTTCAACGATTATCTTTTTAGCGTCGTCAGCATCCGCGTATTTCTTAGCGGTGGCCAAAAGCGCTGTGACTGATTCGGGTCTCTTCCGGAGGAGCTTGTCTCTTAGGGCGTCGTGGAAGCGGAGGTCGGTGACAAAAGCCTCGATTGCTTCGTTGTCGGAGATTGATGGGACCTTGATGCGCATCTCCAAGAAATGCCGAACGTACTCACGCAGTGGTTCATCCTTCCAATCTCGGATCCGTTGCAGATCGTACTTGTTGCCGGGTTGTTCACAAGTAGCGATGAAATTGTCGATGAAGGCCTGCCTGAGCTCCTGCCAAGAGTCAAAATAGTTCGCTGGCAAGCTAACCAGCCATTGGTGACCTACATGACCAACAGTGACTGGGAAGTAGTTAGACATGACGTGCTCGTCAGCCATGGCTGAGCGGCACGCAGTTTCGTAGAGCATGACCCATAATTCGGGGTTTTCCTTGCCGTCGTACTTCTGAAGTTTCTCGAGTTTAAAATTCTTGGGCCATATGACTTTGCGAAGGTGTGGAGTGAACTGCTTCAAACCCGGCGGGCCGTGGGCAGTGTCATATTCCATACGGCGATAGCTTTCATGGGATGCACGATCGTTGGCTCTCTGGTTGATGAGAGCGCGCAGATCACGTCCGACGAGGTAATGGCGGAGATCGTTATTGCCATCGCGGCGATCTCGATTGCCATCTGGATTAGCCCTGTGACTGTGGTTATCACGGCGATTGTCACGGTTATCTCGGCGGTTGTCGCCTCGAACGTCGTGGCGGTTATCCTCCCGATGGGGGTTGTCGTCCCGACCACCATCATGACCACCGTTTCCGCCTTGACGGTTGTCCGATGGGTCGTTATTGCGCGAGCCACGTTGGTTGAGTGGCTGTGAGCGACTTGAGTATTGGTGGCTGTGGCTTGATTCGACAGAAACGGATGGAGCCCGGGCTTGATTCATCTCTACGGTCTGAGCCATAGCAGCCGTCAGGTAAGCTTGTATGTCATCACGGATTGCTTGGGTCTCGGGAGTGTTGGGCAGCCGCTGCATTGTCGCCATGGCGATGGCTACGTTGGCGCTTGGGGTCTTGAAGACTTGTTTGTCCCCTACCCTGTCGAAAGCATTGTTGAGGTCACGTGGTTGGACCCTTATGCGTCGTGCCTCCTGGTCTGCTTCAGCTTCGATTTGTCGGCGATTAAACCGGTCAATATTGCGTGCTTCGCGTGCAGTCTTTTCTTGTTCTGTTTCGCCAACTGCTGGCGGCTCGTCGTTGCTGACAACATGGATCAAATCCCCTTGTCTTGGCGGGAAAGATGGAAATTGGGGGAAACCCGGGGCGTGGTCTGGTAGATCCAGATCGTATTTGACGCCTTCATCTTCGTGACGCTGAAGCTCGGTGTGGACAGATGCGTTGGATGCGATGCCGGATGAGGAGCTGGAGTCACCCTCTCGGACTGTGTGGACGGATCCTTCTTGATAATCTTCAATCCGGACCATGTTGACGATGTTGCATGGCTTCGGCCGAGATCGGTGTATAGGACACAGATCCGAGCGGCGTCACAGGTTGTACGCGTAGCTGGAGGCAGCGTTTTGTAGGCCGTAGGGCTGGACCTGGTGGTTCTCCATCAGGACTTTGTACTCGTAGAGTCGGAGACCCATCGCGACAGCTGGCTGGCGACGAGCGAAACGCCCCTCAGGAGTTGATACGACCACAAGATCTGTTCCAAGTCACGCAGGACGACTGGTCCGAGCTGGTCGGATAGATCTGTTGTGGGGAGCTGTTACCTGCTCGTTAGGTTGGCTTTGAATCGTACTTACCAGAGCCAGGGTTTCAGTGAGTTGGATGCCAACCCAATCAACGGAGTCGAGCAGGTCGGTGTTGTCGATCTGCTTTCCTCTGTAGCGGGGAAGCGGATGACGGGTTGTCGGCGTGGCTGTAGGCGTGGTCGGAGCCAGATGTCCCGTGGTCGGAGCCAGGTCCATCATGGTTGGAGCCGTATCCGTTGTGGTTGGAGCCGTGTTCACCGTGGTTGGAGCCGTGTTCACCGTGGTCGGGGCCGTGTTCACCGTGGTCGGAGCCGTAGCCGATGCAGGTGAAGTAGTCGTCGGCGCAGGTTGAATCCACGCCTCCTCCGTGGTCATGGCGATGGAGTCGTCGGAGCCGGTGGTCCAGGTGATCTGGCTGACGGTGAACGTGAGGCCGTTGGGCGTAGCCATGGAGCCGGAGATGATGACCATCTTGTTTGCTTGGAGAGCAGTACGCACACCCCCTACCTGGCGCGCCACTGTCGACGAAATATGGTCGGCAGTCTACCTAGGGGTATGCCCAAGGTAGTAGATTATCGGTAGACAGATGCGTAAGCCCCAAACAAGACGGAGACGCAAGACAGACACGAGGTTTTATCCAGGTTTGGCCGCCAAGAAGGCGTAATACCTACGTCCTGCGTCTGATTTGTATTGCTGTCTGTTAATGAGAGATGTTTTTTAGAGGGGTCCCCTGCCCGCCTTATATAGTCCGGGGGGCAGGGTTACAGATCTGGAAACTAATCCTAGTCAGTTACAATTGCCATATGTGGCCGGATAAGGATTCCTATTCTAACCGACCAGGATCCTGCTTGGTCGCCAAATCCGTCTTGATTCCTTGTGCGGGACTCCGATCAGGTTAACCGGGCCGCACGTCGTCTTTCGGGTGGACCGAACTCATCGATCCGGGCCAGCCCAAGCTTAGCCGTAAGGGTATAGGGGTTAATACCCCCACACTCTTACTCTCCCGTCCTCTCCACCGCTGATGGCCCTCGTCACGAGAACCGCCGCAGCCTCCATCACTAGTGGCGCTAGAGCCCCTCTGTTCGTCAACGCCGCTGCGTGCCGGCCAAGAGTGCGGCGCCGTGGCTGGGCCCAACTCTGCAGAGACTCGTCCCTCCAAGGTCCTCCAAGTGCCGATTCTCCTGCTCAAGAGCAAGAGGATATGAAGAAGAGCGAGACGGTGCCAGAGGCTGCTTAGATTGCCGGAGGCAGCGGCAGGAGGTTCAGCGACTGGAGCACGTCGGTGCTCATCTTCGGGATCTGGGCGGGATCTGTGATTTGTCATTCCATAGAAAAAAATTGTGATCTGTGATCTGTGGAGGCTGAATGCTGGAGGTAGAAGAAGGGTGGAGGTTGTTGGATCTTAATCCTATGGTGCAAAAAAATTCATGTGTTGAAACTGCATAAAACACATGGTTGTACAATAGACAGACTCAAATAAAATAGGCATGTGTCGACAAAAGATGTTTGGTAGTCCACCGAGGGGTATCCAACGATGGTAGATTTGTCGATGGGGTGCGTGTAATCAGGAACCGGATGGTGACACAAGGCGCAGAGACAACGATGTAGACAGGTTCGGGCCGTCTGATCGATGTAATACCCTACGTCCTGTGTCTTTGTTGTATTGTATTGACTATGAGATATATGTAGATGTCGACTAGGGGACCCCTGCCTCTCCTTATATACTCTGGAGGGGTAGAGTTACAAGGAAAATATTTTATTTGTACTATACAATATCCTGTGGTGCACGTCGATCAGTGCCGTGCACTCCTTGATTTTGTGGGCTGAGCCTCTGATGGTGCGGCTCATGTCTTGTCTTATGAATATCGGGTCAAGTAAAGTCTTCCTAAAGAACAGTGCATTGGATCATTTTCATAGCTGATAAGCCAGGTCTGTAAAAGTCTTCCTAAAGAACAGTCCATTGGTTGGGTCACTCCAGTGTCAGTCAGTCTGAAAAGGCTGCTGATTGTTTCAGCTGCGTGGAAGAGTCAGGTTTTTCAGCGCCTCTCGTCTTCACAGAACTCGTTTTCTTGCTGGTGGCTGGTGTGTGGCGACCGCATCAAGGCGAGTGACCTCATTCAGAACAGTCACAACGACAACGA
The DNA here is from genome assembly GCF_019320115.1 of Miscanthus floridulus. Lineage (NCBI taxonomy): Eukaryota > Viridiplantae > Streptophyta > Magnoliopsida > Poales > Poaceae > Miscanthus > Miscanthus floridulus. The sequence goes on along the minus strand of NC_089582.1, from coordinate 133,616,153 downwards.
GTGCGCCCACCAGCGCACGGCGACTACCAAGGCTGTGCTCGCAGAACAGTCAGGGTGTACACATCACATTGTCGCGTGGGACAGGTTTTATGTTGACAATGACAACAATTAAATCAACGCGTATGTTCGTATGTTGATAACAATTTTTGACGCTTATGGTTATACCTGACAGTAGTCCGTATGTTCGTTGCACATTCCTCTTTGTGTCTCTCTCTAAGCCCTAGTGCCGCAAAACTCTCACTCGGCCACCAGTTCAGCATCCAGTCAACCGAAAATCTCAAAGAGAGTATAGAGCCTGAAAGCTTTTCCAGGGCTTATCAAGGCGAAGCGAGCATTGAACCTGCTAAGGGCTTATCAAGGCGAACAGAGTTATGTCTGCTAAGCTGGCATCCTTGGTCGTCCTGCTCCTTGTGATCCATGTCCCCTCGTCGTCTGCGGACGACGACGGCCACCAGTTCATTTACCAAGGCTTCGCCGCGTCGGACCTCGCACTGGACGGGCTCGCCGCCGTGACGCCCGGCGGCCTCCTCGCGCTGACCAACGCCACGTTCCAGGCGAAAGCGCACGCGTTCCGCCCAGCCCCCGTCCACTTCCTCAACGCGTCCTCCGCCGCGGCGTCGAACGCCACCACGGGGCGGGCACTGTCCTTCTCGACGTGCTTCGTCTTCGCCATCGTGTGCGATTACGAGGGTCTGAGCGACCACGGCCTCGCCTTCGTGGTCGCCCCGACCACCAACTTCTCCGCGGCCAAAGCCGGGCAGTACCTGGGCGTCTTCGGCGCGATCAACGGCACGGCGAGCGACCCCGTCCTAGCGGTGGAGCTGGACACCATCATGAACCCGGAGCTCCGCGACATCAACAGCAACCACGTCGGCGTCGACGTCAACAGCCTCGTGTCGGAGCAAGCCACGCCGGCCGGCTACTACGACGACGCGGCCGGCGGCGCCTTGCGGGAGCTGCAGCTGAACAGCCGGAAGCCGATGCAGGTGTGGGTCGACTACGACGGCCAGGCCGGGCAGCTCGACGTGACGCTAGCGCCAGTGCAAGTGCCGAAGCCCAGCAGGCCTCTGATCACCACGGCCGTCGACCTCTCCACGATCGTCGCGCGGGGCCCGATGTACGTCGGCTTCTCCTCGGCGACTGGGGTCATGGTCACGCACCACTACGTGCTCGGGTGGAGCTTCAGCCTGGACGGACCGGCCCCACCTCTCGACGTGTCGAAGCTCCCCGTCCTGCCACGCGTGGGTCCCAAGCCTCGGTCCAAGGTGCTGGACGTCCTGCTGCCACTCGGCACCGCGCTGCTCGTGGCTGCAGCGCTCGCAGCCGTCTTCTTCGCCGTGTGGAGGCGGCGCCGGTTCTCCGAGGTGCGGGAAGACTGGGAGGACGAGTTCGGCCCGCACCGCTTCTCGTACAAGGACCTGTTCCACGCCACCAACGGGTTCAGCGACAGGAACTTGCTCGGCGTCGGGGGGTTTGGGAGAGTGTACAAAGGAGGAGTGCTCCCATCATCCAGTGGCCTAGAGATCGCAGTGAAGAGGGTGTCGCATGATTCCAGGCAGGGCGTCAGGGAGTTCGTCGCGGAGGTGGTGAGCATCGGCCGCCTCCGGCACCGGAACCTCGTGCAGCTGCTAGGCTACTGCAGGCGCAAAGGCGAGCTCATCTTGGTGTACGACTACATGGCGAACGGGAGCCTTGACAAGTACCTGCACGACCAGCACGTGCCGGTGCTCTCGTGGCACGAGAGGTACCGGATCATCAAGGGCGTCGCGGCAAGCCTCCTGTACCTGCACGAGGACTGGGAGCAGGTCGTCATCCACCGAGATGTCAAGGCGAGCAACGTGCTGCTTGACCACGAGATGAACGGCCGGCTAGGCGACTTCGGTCTGGCAAGGCTGTACGACCACGGCAGCGATCCTCAGACGACTCACGTGGTCGGGACCATGGGGTACCTCGCGCCGGAGCTCGTGCGCACGGGGAAGGCGACGACCTCTACCGACGTCTTCTCTTTCGGCGTGTTCCTCCTGGAGGTCGCCTGCGGACGGAGGCCCATCGACCGCGACGTCAACCGCGACGGCCGGGTCGTGCTGGTGGACTGGGTGATCGAGCGCCACCGCAACGGCTCGCTCCTGGACGTGGTGGATCCACGGCTCGTGGGGATGTACGAGGTGGAGGAGGCGACGCTTGTGCTGAAGCTGGGTCTGATGTGCGCGCACCCGTCGCCTAACGTGAGGCCCAGCATGCGTAGGGTCGTGCAGTACTTGGACTCCGACCAGACGGTTCCTCTTCCTGATCTGTCACCGAGCTACTACACGAGCTACAGCATGATGTCGCTGATGCAGAATGACGGGTTTGATTCGTACATCATGTCGTCAGGCAAGTCCCATCCATCCATGACTAGCATCGGTTTATCCTCTGTGAGTGTTCTATCAGAGGGAAGATGATCCGTCTTTTCTGTAGCTCACGCATGCGGTTGTCCTTTCTGGTATGACACGTTTCGAATGCAAAAGGTCTGTTCTTGAAAATAGAAATCCGCTTTTCCGATTTATATCCACCAATGTGTTTCAATTTTTTGCCGATCTGAAAATCCTAATCAAGCTCGCTTCGTATATACCATCAAATGGACAAAAAAAAAACATTGCGCTCTACTACCTCCGTCCTAGAAGAATGTAATTCTGGGTTTGGTCACAGTCAAACCAACTCAAAATTAACCAAGTTTGTGAAAAATGGTATCAACGTTGAAGACTCAAGATAGTTATATTACAAAATATATTCCACAATAAATACAATAATACTTATTTAGTATAACAAATATTAATATAAATATAATAATACTTATTTAGTGTAACAAATAATAATGTCTTTCTATATAGATTTAGTCAAATTTAAGATAGTTTGACTGAGCATTATTCTAGAACCATATCCGTTTTTTTTTGCGACGAAAGAAGAATTATATTAGATAATAGCTAGGTACATCAACACATTACAAGCACTCTGGATTACACAAATATCCAGCTGATTTTCATTTAAATTATACCTATGCTGTGAATAGCTCCATATCTTAAAACTAAACATGTACGACGCTTTGTAGTATGGATGATCGTACATGCAAACACTCGGCAAAAGGCCTGAGAACAGATGCCCAACGAACAACGGCCAACATTCATGTAGGCGGAGTTGAGAAACTTCTTGTTTCTAATGTCTTCCTTCTTCTTGCTGCCACTGAAGAATGAGAAAGACTAATCTGAAATTTATTCTCCATAACCCTTCATTGTGGCCAAATCTAACTACAATACAACGGAGAAGTGATCGGAGAAAATTATTCCATGGTGTGCGACACCATCTCCGCCTTAATGTCATCATCCGAAAATAAAAGTATCCATGTCGTCATACCAGTGAGGATGTTGACGCTGTAGTTATTGCTCTCATCTTCAACAGAGCCGTCATAGAGAAAACGATTCCACCCTGTCCTCTCGCCGTCGTCGGAGAGGAGGAGGAGGAGGAGGAGGAGATAAATCATCAAAACTAAGAAACTTGGCATGGAGAAACCCTAACCCTAAGGACTCGATCTACTGAGAAAAATTATTAAAAAAGATAGATCTCCACTCCCTTTGACCTCCGGCGATATATCGGAGGGAGGAAGAAGGGAGACCAGCGGTGATAGAGACTGGGTGCGGTGGTGGCGGCGCTCCTCCCAGTTGGGACCAAGAAATACTTATTTTGTTGCTCGTACCACCTAACACCTGCAGGTCCAGCAGGTGATAACAGGTTGCACTTGCTTCAGTAAGCAAATTCGATTTCAATGTATAATGGAACGTGACGGTTACATCTATATCTTCTATACATAATAATATTAAAGTGATAAAATTTCTCTTCACCAATTTTTTTCGTCTTGCCTTTCCTTAACTAATTTCATGAATATGAAAACCATATATAGCATTTCTCTTTATATAAAAGTGAATGACTACTTAAGGTAGTCTGAAATCCTAATCCAATTAGATATCTCCGATTCTGAGTAATCTTAATCCAATTAGATATCTCCTATTCCGAGTAATCTGAATAAAAATAGTTCTAATTCTAATCTAAATAGAAAAATATAAGAATAGAAATTCTAATTGTAATCCAATTAGATACCTACGTGAGCGCCATCATCACGCTGAGCGCTCGCCCGTGCAAGGGGCCGCCCGCCGCCGAGCATGCTGAGGTCGCCTGGCCACTCGCGCCCGCCCACGGCACACGCCACCGCATGGAGTTCTGGATCAGGTGTGTGGAAGTCAGAAAACTGAATGGGTGAGGAGCGTAGCGTTCAGGGAGAAACCGAGAAAAGAGATAAGGTTGGAGTATTTTAGTCCTTTCCTACGGGTATTTTCTCTTTTTAATTTTTTTGGCCATTTTTTTTATCTATGGACAATTAACACGGGCACAAAACAGGATGAAAGGAGGCTTCAATTTGAAGTCGCGAGCACAAAATTAGGAAGTTAAAAAAAGAAGTGAAGGTAAAATCACAATTACAATTTAAAATAGGGGTAGAAACAATAAATTTATTTATTTTATCGTTAATTGTGTTGATTTTTCTACTCATGGTCCACCTATTGCTTTTTGTGCCTGGGATTTTGGTTTAACTATAACGAAACTCGATAGTCTGCTTTGTGCCTAGGATTTGGGTTTAACCATAACAGAACTCTATAGTCTGCATCAGATGATTAATTTTTTTGCGAGGTAGAAGATCAGATGATTAGTCTCCAATCACCTGTCCAGTTCAACGCCTTCTTTTTTGTTAAATATACCATGTCAGATAGTCAGTGGCCATGGGAGAATGGGTCTCTTCACAGCAGGTTTTTTTCCAAACATGATTTGTCTAAAAATGGCTTATGAATTTTTTTCCAGTTATGGACATATTTCCTAGTAAATATTTAATCCACACATCTTCAACTAACCATGCAATAATGTGTCTGTTCCGTTCACGAAACAAATTCGATTTCAATGTATAGTGGAACGTGACGTACTATTACATAAATCTTTAATCCACACGTCTCCAGCTGACCATGCAATATTGTGTCTGTTCCGTTGATGCTCGAGCACATTTGCTAGCCTAGTACTCTCTCCATCCTAAATTATAAGTCGTTCTAAAAATTTTAGAGAGTCAAAATATCTTAAGTTTAACCAAATTTATATGATAAGATAATAACATTTGTGATAGCACTAAGTATCATTAGATTCTTTATTAATTATATTTTTTTATAGGAAACCTATTTGATGCCATAAATCTTTCTATTTTTCTCAATAATTTTAGTCAAACTTGAGATGCTTTGATTCTCCAAGATTTTTTGAATGACTTATAAATTGGAATGGAGGGAGTACCTAGTATTAGAGTGAAATTTACCATAGGATCTAAAGTTATTTGTAGGTGTCACATAGGTCCCAAAGTCTCAGAATGCATATTTAGGTCCTCTGTAGTTTGCTCGGGTCTCATCCAGATCCAAACGGGTGTTTAGCAGACCCGATAGCTGATGTTATATGCTGACTCGGTGCTTCCATGAATGTTAGCGGCAAAGCTCGATCTTAGAAAAATCATTATATTTTTTCATATGACCTCGAATGAAAATGATTCTTATATAAAAATTGTTGCCCTTGATGAGACCTATAACTTTATAGTTTTAAGTTTTGTCATTTGAGGTTGTTAAAATGAGCAAGAAATAATATAAAATTTCTATTTGTTAGGATGAGATCTACAAGTTTGGTACGCGAGTAACATGTTGTTTAAACTTTATAATATGTTATTTTTTGAGATCTTAACGATTTCAAATGAAAAAAAAACTTAAAACTAAAAAGTTGTAGATTTTATTGAACGCTGTAATTTTCATATACAGAGTGAAAGCGTCTAGGCCCCTAGCTGGATTTCGATGATTAATGATAATACATGATTATTGTGACTAACGTGTGTTTTACAGAGGCAATTAAGTTAGGTCACAGTAATGGAAATTGATTGGGCAATCATGGTTATCATGCCCCTACGATGGAAATTGTTTCGATTTTCAAAGGATGGACAACAAGGTTAAGGATGGACTAGTTCTAAGTGTCGTTTGGTGTCGAAGAGACACTTAAAGTAGTTTATGACTTTGTTTTTCCTTTGGCCGTACTATTAAGAGGGTATGGATGGATAGCTTGACCTAGGTGAGTCTAGTGGGTTAGGTGTGGTGCACATTTATTAAAACTAGCACTAGATAGCTCCAAAATAGCCCTTAGATCAATTGGAGCAAACTCCATTCACATATGATTACGAGTTGAAAGTGAATGGAGGGTCAAATACTAACCGAGCGCTGGTTTTGTTGTGACCGGACGCTGACGTAGAGTCCGGTCAGTTTATTTAATCAAGGTGAAGTCATCTGGTGTGACCGGACGCTGAGAGGTGAGTGACCGAACGCCAGGTGCCAGCGTCCGGTCGACTCTAGTAAGGTTCCAGAGAGGAAAAATCGTGACCGGACACTGCCCAGCGTCCGGTCACAACTTAAACACTGGGTTTCAGGGTAAACTGACCGGAGCGTCCGATCAACTTGACCGAAACGTCCGGTCACCCCACAGACGCACATAACGATTCGTTTTGAATGAGAGGTTATAAATACTTATTCTATTCACTCAAGGGATCACTTTTGCTCGTTCCAACAGCTGAGAAACACCCTTGAGAGTGCTAAAAGAGCAAGGTCCTAGTGAGGTAATTGAGATTTGAGAATCCAAAAGAGAGCCCTTATTAGTGAAAGCAAGAGTAGCAAAGTGTGTGCATTCACCCTTCTCATTAAGCTTATCGTGGTCAAGTGAGAGTTCGTGCTCGTTACTTTTGGTGATCGCCATCACCTAGACGGCTTGGTGGTGATTGAGAGCTTGGTGATCATCCGGCGGAGCTTGTGGATGACCCAATTCAAGTTGTGAGCGGTTGTGCGTGATTCACCGAGATGGAGTGTCAAAGAATCATCCCGTAGAGAGCACTTGATCCTTGCGCGGATCAAGGGGGAGCTACACCCTTGCGCGGGTGCTCCAACGAGGACTAGTGGGGGAGTGACGACTCTTTGATATATCGGTAAAACATCGTCGCGTTCCTTCTTCTCTCTTTACTTTGAGTATTTACTTTGAGCAATTCAATTTTTGTCTTTACATTCATAGAATTGTCATGCTAGAGTAGGTTTGGAACTTAGGTTACAAGACTTTTTGTGCGGTAGAACATTAGAAACACTTACTAGGCACAAGGGGTGAAGTGGGCTAACCGTAGGGTTTAATTATCGTAAAGAAATTTATAATTAGCCCAATTCACCTTTCTTTTGGGCATCTTGATCCTTTCACAGAGTATCTTCTTCCAACATTATATAAAAAGATACTCCCTCTGTTCCTTAATATAAGCCATATAGATTTTTAAAGAAAATTTCAAAATGTAGGTACGTATCAGCTCCCGCGCCGATTAGTTTGAAAACCTTCCCACCATACATACCACATGCCCCAACCAATCCCTTAGATTTAGGAAGCAATCTGATTGGGAGAGAGAAGATGGCTTGATTTTTCTTTTTTTCCTCGGTCTCACATCATTTTCCAAGCCGTGCGTTAATATTGGTGCTAAAAATTATATGGCTTATATTAAGGAACGGAGGAAGTATAATTTTTCTAAGGCGACAAGCTTGATACGTGATTAATATGCTACTAAAACTTTATATTATTTTTTTATGATCTTAACTGCCTTAAATAATAAAACTAAAAACTAGAAAGTTATAGATTTCATCGAGGGCTACAAGTTTCATGTAAGAATCATCTTCATCTGAGGAGGTCGTATGAAAAAAAATACTTTTTTAAGATAGTGCCTTGCAACTAACATGTGGGTTCCATTTGCCAGTTTATGCAGGCATTGAATCATCATGCCACGTTACCTATCGGGTTAGATAAACATCTGTTTGAATCTGGATGAGACCTGAAGTCCTGAACTAACGTTTTAGGGATTCAAATATCTATTTTGAAACTTTGGGCCGGCACGCACCATTTCTATTACTAGTACAGAAGGACATACAGAGATCATTGGTTCCTGGCAACATCGCATTCGCATACAGAGATCATTGGTTCCTGGCAACATCGCATTCGCATCTCAGGCCTTGTTTAGATCATCTCCAAATTCCAAGTTTTTTCACTCTCTCTCCATCACATTAATTTTTGGACGCATGCATGGAACATTAAATGTAGGTAAAAAAATAACTAATTGCACAGTTTGGTTGTAAATCACGAGACGAATCTTTTGAGCCTAGTTAGTCCATGATCAGACAAAATTTGTTAAATACAAACGAAATATGCTACAGTGTCCCGATTGTAAAATTTTGCAATCTACCTCAGTTCGGCAGGCCTTCCACTGACCGCTCACTGCGCTCTAAACAACCCCACGCCGTGGAAGGTATGCGGTATGCCACAGCGTCTCCTCGAACAACGCGAATACGCGACGAAGACGTCAAATCAACTCGATCTCTGTTCCGACAAGGACAAATGGAGCCTGAACGCGAATTGTTTAGGCCAGCTCCGCCGTGTAAGTTAGGGCTTGTATAGTTCCGGGCGTATAAAGTTTCGGAGTGTTATATCAGATGTTACATGAGGTGTTTGGATACTAATAAAAAAATAAATTACAGAATTCGTCGGTAAATCTCAAGACGAATTTATTAAACCTAATTAATCCATCACTCGCGTATGTGTTACTGTAGCACTGTATTGTCAAATCATGGACTGCTTAGGTTTAAAAGATTCGTCTCGCAAATTAGTCGCAATCTATATAATTTGTTATTTTTTAGTATATATTTAATACTCTACGTGTCAATCGTTCGATGTGACGTGGTGTAAAAACTTAGGGTGAAAACTAAACAAGGGCTTAAACGGCGAAGCGTATGCTCCAAGGCCAGATTTGAGATATGATACGCAACCGGAGACGAAGAGGTTGTGGACACAAGCGGCACAAGAAGCAGACGAACGCTAGTGCCAGCTGCCAAGAACACTTTTTTTTTAACGCAAAGTGCCAAGAACACTGGTTTGAGCCACTTGGAGGCAGTAGCGAAAACTATGCTGGTTGTGCAATTATCGCTTTAGATAATACCACAGTTATACATATATATAGCGAAGAGCCTTGACGTCGAGGACCGCACCAATCAAGAGCTGCAGCGCGGAGCAGCTCAATCCAGAGCTCTAATGGCGACGCTCCTCCTTCGGCTGCTGTTCTTGCTCGGCTCGCCGGCGACGCTCCTTACGTGCGCGGCCGCGGGCGCGTCGTTCCCCGTCAATGTCTGGCCCAAGCCGACGTCCATGTCGTGGGCGGAGCCGCACGCGGCCGTTCCGGTGTCGCCGTCGTTCCACATCGTCGCGTCGTCGGGTAACCCGTACCTCGTGTCGGCCGCGGAGCGCTACGCCAAGCTGCTGTTCAAGGAGATGTACCGGCCCATCGTTCGGCCGGCGATCAACGTCACCGCGGGGAACGCGCTGGAGACGCTGACCCTGGCCGTGTCCGACCTCGCCGCCCCGCTGCAGCACGGCGTGGACGAGTCCTACACGCTGGAGATCCTCCCCACGGGCGCGGCCACGGTCACCGCGGTCACCGCGTGGGGCGCCATGCGCGGGCTGGAAACGTTCTCGCAGCTGTCGTGGCGGGCCGGTGGCCGGGGCCGGGGCCGGGACCTCCTGCTGGTGGCCGCCGGTGTGCGCGTCGAGGACCGGCCCCTGTACCCGCACCGTGGGCTGATGCTCGACACCGGGAGGACCTACTTCCCCGTGTCCGACATCCTGCGGACCATCGACGCCATGGCGGCCAACAAGATGAACGTGTTCCACTGGCACATCACGGACTCGCAGTCGTTCCCCATCGTGCTGCCCTCCGAGCCGTCTCTCGCCGAAAAGGGCGCCTACGGAGAGGACATGAAGTACACCGTCGAGGACGTCAAGCGCATCGTCGAGTTCGCCATGAGCCGCGGCGTCCGCGTCGTGCCTGAGATAGACTCGCCGGGTAAGCCGTCGGTGTGGGCCTACTCTCCACTCTGTTTTCCAGCTTCCTTCCTCTGCTTCGTCGGCTTTGCTTTCGACGGGCCAGCTTCTCGTGTTCTAGTGCATTAGATTTTGGTTTTAACGGCCCAATTACTTTTAGGCCACACGGCTTCGTGGGCCGGCGCGTACCCGGAGGCCGTGACCTGCGCGGGCAAGTTCTGGCTGCCCGACGGCGACTGGAACCGCCGTCTCGCCGCCGAGCCGGGCGCCGGCCAGCTGAACCCGCTGGCGCCCAAGACGTACGAGGTGATCACCAACGTGGTGAACGACCTGACCTCTCTTTTCCCGGACGGCTTCTACCACGCCGGCGCCGACGAGGTCACCCCGGGTTGCTGGCAGGCGGACCCCACGATCCAGGCGGACCTGGAGCGCGGCGGCACGCTGAGCCAGCTCCTGGAGCGGTACGTGAGCGCGGTGCACCCGCTGGTGGTGTCCAGGAACCGCACGGCCGTGTTCTGGGAGGACGTGCTGCTGGACGCGGCCGTGAACGTGAGCACGTCGCTGATCCCGCCGGACACCACCATCCTGCAGTCGTGGAACAACGGCGCCAACAACACCAAGCTCATCGTGCAGGCCGGGTACCGCGCCATCGTCTCCTCCGCCTCCTTCTACTACCTCGACTGCGGGCACGGCGACTTCGTCGGCAACAACAGCATCTACGACGATCCCAACAGCGACTACAAAGCCGACGGTGGGTCCTGGTGCGGGCCCTACAAAACGTGGCAGCGGGTGTACGACTACGACATCGCGTACGGGCTCACCCCCGAGGAGGCCCAACTGGTCATCGGCGGCGAGGTGGCGATGTGGACGGAGCAGGTCGATACGGCCGTCCTGGACGGCCGGGTCTGGCCCAGAGCGTCGGCCATGGCGGAGGCGCTCTGGTCTGGCAACCGCGACGCGTCGGGGAGGAAGCGGTACGCCGAGGCCACCGACCGGCTCATCGACTGGCGGCAGCGCATGGTGGGGAGGGGGGTCCGGGCCGAGCCCATCCAGCCGCTTTGGTGCCGGACACGCCCCGGAATGTGCAACGCGGTCCAGTAACGACCCGGCAAGAATCTTTGACGACTGCTGCCAACTACTTGTCATATGGAATATCCGACGTGTCGAAGTAAATTAAAAAACTAAGGTGTGAGTGCTGCTATACAATTAGTTTCGTTCTCGTGTCAGTGTTGGAGAGAAAACACCATTTGTTTGTTCTTTTGTTTATATATATTTAAAGTGATATGAAGTGGACGGCATGTTATCTTGTTAAGTGGAGTTTGTGTACCTTAAAAGCCGGGTTTATGTGTGTGTGGGCCCATCCGGCTATCAGCGGCTCCATTGCTTGTAGCTCTCGATGTGATTAAAGAACTCGGGTGCTGATGAAACCTTTGAATTGTTTGTGCTTCAAGGACTGCTATGCTTGTTTGTTTGTGCGTTGTCAGTTATTGCTCCTCGAGGAAAATGGTGCATTATCACTAGATTGGCCCATTGCTTAGCTTGAAGGATGGAACTTTTCTTGGTGTGAGTGTGACACGAGATGCTTTTCACATTTATTGGCAGGAGACACCAATACGTGGACAAGAGAGTCCAAGGGTTGGGAAATTGCCATGCTGGGGAACTAGCCAAAATTCGTTCGCTCGATACACGAGGCTCACTGTCGTTGTTTTTATCAGGGGTGCAAAAAAAAGTGTGTACGTTGATAACTTCTGTATCCCGGCAAAACTATTGATGCCAGCTATATATGGCCAACGGGCCGGGCCGGCCCGGCACGGCACGGGCCCGTGCCAGCACGGTCCGATAGCCAACGGCCCGGCCCAATGGGCCGATTTTCGTGCCGGCCCGGCCCGCGAGGCATGGCCAGGTCGTGTCAGCTCGAGGCCCACGAGAGAGGGAAGGGGAGAGCAGGAGGCAGGGCGCCACGGGAGGCGGCCGCCGCCGCCGGCGCGTTCGCCCTGGAGGTGGGGACGCTGCGCGCGGGAGGAAGACTGCTGCGTGCGCTTGAACCCTAGATCCGCCACCGGTGAGCGCCCCCGCAGCAGATGCCACCGCCTGGGCCGCCTTGGGCTCGCCGAATCTGAGGGAGAGGGTAGGGGAGGGCGCCACCGTCGCTGGCTCGCCGGATCCGAGGAAGAGGGCGCCACCGTCGCTGGCTCGCCGGATCCGAGGAAGAGGGCGCCACCGTCGCTGGCTGCTCGTCGGATCTGAGGGAGAGGGGAGGAAGAGGGTCGGGGAGGGCGGCGCTGCCGCCACCACTGTCTGGAGAGATGGAGGAGGGAGGTCGCGAGGAGGGAGGAGGGGCGCGGTGCGTGGCCGAGCGGAGCGGAGAGGGAGGTCGCGAGGGCGAGGAGCAGAGCGGAGAAGGGCGAGGGTATAAACTCATGGGAGAGGAGAGGGGGAGGTGACGCTGATGGCCGATGCTGCTCGCGGCTGGGGAAATGGGGACGGCGTCGGCGACCGGGGATACGGGGAATTGGGGAAATGAGATAGGGTTAGGGGGGGGAGCCGGGGAGGTGAGCTGGGGCGCGGGGAGGCCGCAAGCCGGGCCGCTAGCGGGCCGGCTCGACTATAGCAGGTCGTGTCGTGCCGGCTCACGTGCCTGGGGTAAGGCCCAGGCACGGCCTGCTACTCTGGGTCGGCCCAGCCCGGGCCCGCTAGCCTCCGTGCGGGGCCGTGCTTGGGCCGGGCCAAAAAAACGGGCCTCGGGCCAGGCCGACGGGCTCGGGCTACATGGCCAACTATGATGCCAGCTAGATGTGTTATGCTGTCAAATCGCGATCGGTACCCAGCTAGACGCCCATGCTATTTTGGCGATGTCACGACTTTGAACTTACGGAATATTGGCCATCAGAATCGTCCAATTTATAAGAAAAATTGAATTAAGAAATATAGTAATCACACTACATGAGACACATAGTTTCCTTCAACCAAAATGTATCATTGATCGTTTCTTCGTAGCCCTACTAGATTGTCCTAAACTATGGAATGGAACTAGTAATTTCATTTGTTGCCTCATATTTTCGCAATAACTTGAATGGAAAAAGTTTTTTTTACAACAAAATGGAAACAGTTATCCTAACACAACGATCACACTAAGATTCATTTATTCCTTAAAAAACACTAAGATTCATTATTTCCACTTTCTATTACAGGAGGCATATCTTGGAGTTGGATTGCTAAATTCTACTCACTTTCTATTACAAATGGACTATTGAAGTAGTTTTCTCAAAATTTTATCTTAAGTTATAAGGTAATTTAGGTGAATTAACTCCCTAAGACACCAATCACGTGTGCCCCTGCCATTGGTACGTATCTTTTGGTTTCCTCGCAAAAAAGGTACCTTTACGTTTAAATATGGTAGAACTTGTCTTCTATACTATAGTTAATTGAGGATTACATACATCGCTTGTTTTACTCCATAATAATATGTCCTAAATTTATTATCTATTGACACGTGGTATTTTCCATAATGCTAGCTGTGCTAACCATTTTAAATGATAGGGACAACCAACATTTACCCAAGTTACATGTGACAAAAACACCCGTCTGAAGATTGTATACATACGCATCACGTTTCAATCAGTTTAGGTTATAACGGTGAGAATAGAATGTACACACGAGAACTCAACACGTCACCGCATATTTTTGCTAGATAACTTGTAGTATTGTGACATGATGTCATCTATGCAAATTAATGCATTAAAGTTACATGTGACAAAGCACATACCGAGTATACGACGCTCGCGGTTGTGGCGGCTTGTATATAAACGAAACGTAAAGATTGTATACACACGCATAGCGTTTCATTCAGGTAAAGTTATAACGGTGATAACGGAATGTACACGTGAGGACTCAATACGTCACTTTATATTTTGCTAGATAACCTGTAGCACGGTGACATGATGTCATATATGCAAATTAATGCATTGTATGTACAGACATGAACATCCTCGCGAAAAAAAAACATGTACAGGCATGAACACCAAGTGAGCCTAGTTAAATTGGTTATACGGTGGGTATAGTCATGCACCAAACAATATAGGCTATAGTTCTTTTTTCAACTTGAATTTTGCTGCAAATTTTCTTATGTAATAGAAAAAACCAACTAGTCTCTCTTAGGTTGGTCTCAGCTTATACACGCACACGCACATACACCGTTAGCAGCAGATCAAAATACTTTCTCGTGCCGGATTTCCAGCACATACACCGTTAGCTTATACACGCACATACACGTGATATCCAGCACCCATGACGAGCCCTGCTGTGGCGTTACTGTTGGCTTAATAACCGTGCATCAATGATGATGACGCGGGGGAAGATGGCACCCGGCAGCTTGCCTGTACCCATCAATGCCCAATCATAGCCCTCCATGGCCGTCACCACCTTCTCCTGTTCCTGTCCATCGATTCCATCCACGCGCCCAGCTCAGACCACCAGCTGTAAAACCCAGAACCCCCCGTGCTCGCCGAAAAGACGCGGCGCGGCAAGGAGAAAGGAAGCATCGGCGAAACGGATCCCAGGCCCATATTCCCCTTGGCCATGGGGGCACGAGCCGAGCCGAGCGGTGCAAAAAATCAGCGAATCGCTGCGAAAATCCACGGCAACGATGGAAAGGTGACGGGGACAACTGGACAAGGGAATCCCGCGAAACCGGCCCCGTGCCCGAACCCAACGTCCCGAAAACCCCCAACCCCGCCCGGGCGCCCGCAACGAAATCGAACCAAACCCACACAGGCAAGGCGAGCGGGCAGCCGCTCTCGTTCTCACGGCGGCGTTGCCCCAGCCCCACCCGGCCACCCCACGTCCGCGCCCCACCGCGCAAGGTCGCATCCCCCGGGCCCCCGGCCTGCGAGCGCTCGAGCCGCATCTCCCAAAACCTACTCATATACACCCGATTCGGTCGATCCTCGTCCTTATAATATAGTTTTTTTCTCTCAAGCGTCAGCCGATTTATAGGTCTGATGAAGCGAACGGGGTGATAATATTAAACCCAACCCCCGAGTCTCTCACAATTTCTCTCTCCACCACCCTCACGTACCCTCCCCTTCCCGCCGCCGCCACCACCGGTTCAACCCTCAAACCCTAACCGCCGCCGTCCGCCCGCCCGCTCGCCCCGGATTCGATTCCGATCCGATGGCGTCCGCCGAGGACCAGGCCGCGGCCGCCGCGCTGCTGGGGGGCGACCCGGCGGCGTTCGACGCGCTGCTCTCGACGCTCATGTCGTCGTCCAACGCCGACCGCTCCGCCGCCGAGGCCGCTTTCCACCGCCTCCGGGCCTCGCACCCGGAGCCCCTCGCGCTGCGGCTTGCCACCTCGCTCGGGGCGCCCGCCACCCCCGCCGACCTGCGCGCCATGGCGGGGGTCCTCCTCCGCAAGGTCCTCTCCCCGACCCCGTCCTCCGACGCATCCTCCAACAACGCAGCCACGCCCCCGGCACCGCTCTGGCCGCAGCTCTCCCCCGCGGGCCAGACCGCGCTCAAGGCGCACCTCCTCTCCGCGCTCCAGTCCGATCCTCCCAAGCCCATCGCCAAGAAGGTCTGCGACGCCGTCTCTGAGCTCGCCGCCTCGCTGCTGCCCGAGAACGCCTGGCCCGAGCTGCTGCCGTTCCTCTTCCGCGCTGCGTCGGGGCCCGAGGCGCCCAACCTCCAGGAGTCAGCACTGCTCATCTTCGCGAGGCTGGCGGATTACATCGCGGAATCGCTCCTCGACCATCTGATGACTATCCACAACCTCCTCGCCTCCGCCCTGGCGCATCCCACGTCCCCTGATGTTCGGATTGCGGCCCTGGGTGCGGCAGTCAACCTCGTCCAGTGCCTGCCAACCAACTCCGACCGGGATAAGATGCAGGATTTGCTCCCAGCAATGATGAGGGCGCTCACTGATTGCCTAAACTCTGGCCAGGAGGCCTCTGCGCAGGAGGCACTGGAGCTGCTCGTGGAGCTTGCTGGCGCTGAGCCAAGGTTCCTGAGGAGGCAGATTGCTGATGTGGTGGGGGCAATGTTGCAAGTTGCTGAGGCTGCACAGCTGGAAGATGGGACCAGGCACTTGGCGGTGGAGTTTGTGATTACCCTTGCAGAGGCCAGGGAGCGTGCACCAGGAATGATGCGGCGACTCCCACAGTTTGTTGGTAGGCTGTTTGCAGTGCTGATGCAGATGCTGCTTGATGTCGAGGATGACCCTGCTTGGCACTCTGCTGAAACTGAAGATGAGGACGCAGGGGAAGGGAACAACTATGGAGTGGCACAGGAGTGCCTTGACCGCCTTGCCATTGCCATTGGTGGGAACGCAATTGTGCCTATTGCATCTGAGCTGCTACCACAGTACCTGTCTGCTCCTGAGTGGCAGAAGCACCATGCTGCGCTCATTACACTTGCACAGATTGCGGAAGGATGTGCAAAGGTTAGCCTGATTGACTTTATAAATATATGTCAAATATTTACCAATCAGTTGATCAACCCAAAGGATATTTGTTTTGCTTTTTTGGGTAGTTATAAAATTTATATTTTTAGCATGTTGCATCACAGCATCAGGAAATGGGATGTTATGAACAATATTTTTTTCCATGGATTCCTGTTGTAGAATGGGACGACAAATACTAAATTGCCAATTCTGCAAGAGCTGTTGGCTAGTATTAGACCACAGGATGCTATCTGATCTGTTGTGTCATGTGGATGAAAATTTCCGAAATAGGCCATCTTCTCATTGGTTGCTGTTTTTCCTGGCAGGTTATGCTTAAAAGTTTGGAACAAGTCGTTTCGATGATATTGAATGGATTTCAACATCCCCACCCACGTGTGAGATGGGCTGCTATCAATGCCATTGGTCAGCTCTCTACGGATTTGGGTCCAGATCTTCAAGTTCATTACCACCAGCAGGTGCTGCCTGCATTGGCAAATGCTATGGATGATTTCCAGAATCCACGAGTTCAGGTTAGTTGTCATGTCAGCAAAAACTTTATCTCACATCCTTTTTCTTGCAATACTTATTTTAGAATCGAGGTTGCATCAATAAACAGCTTGATGTGGACCAAGATGACTTTTGTGCATTTTACATGTTACAAATAGATGCGGGCAGTTAGCACATCTAAATGTCAAATGAATTCCTTTTGATCTTCGACCTATGACAAGTTTATTCAATAAAAAGTAATTTAATTACCAAGCAACTACTAAGTTCATTGTTTCATCACCATCACAAAAAGTGAGGCATTAATAGAAGGTAGCACGTTATGGATGCCAGCCTTCTGAACTGAATGTTGTTTTAAGTGTTCTGCGTGGATTCAGATATTAAGCTAATACAATTCTTTATGCCTACATTCTAAATCAGCCTGTGTACCTATTCACATGTCATACATCTTAGGACCTGGCTACCTACTGTATTGCTAATTTGCTATTCTTGTTGACAGGCACATGCAGCTTCAGCGATTTTGAATTTTAGTGAGAATTGTACACCGGAAATTTTGACGCCTTACTTGGATGGAATCGTGAACAAATTACTTGTTCTTCTCCAGGTATGCACTTACTTGTGTTGAATTAGGTTTCAGCTTGCTTCAAATATGTTTGTTATCATGGTTAGTAAACATGCTAACTGCTCATGTTCATATTCTAGAATGGCAAGCAAATGGTGCAGGAGGGAGCATTGACAGCTCTAGCGTCAGTAGCAGATTCGTCACAGGTAACTGTTCACATGGGAGTTTTATGCTATTATGCATAATGGATCTCTGTTATCGTGCATCATAGTGTTGTTCTATGGTTGTAGTGCTTTCTAGCTTGCTGATAATAACAACTTCATAATATTATGACAGCGTTTTTTTTTGTTTGTCTAGCTTATAATAATTTTATGGCATTATGACATAACTTTTTGTTTGTTTGTCTTGCAGGATCACTTCAAGAAATACTATGATTCTGTCATGCCATACCTAAAATCTATCTTGATGCATGCAACTGATAAGTCCAATAGGATGCTTCGTGCCAAGTCCATGGAGTGCATAAGTTTGGTAGGAATGGCTGTGGGTAAGGATAAGTTCAGAGACGACGCAAGGCAGGTTGGCCTCTCCTTCCAACTGTCATGTTTTCTTGCAGATTGCAAATAATATACTTCTACTTCGTTGCAACTAGCTTGTTATTGATTTTTTTCATCACTGTTCATGTTGAGTCAGTTTCATTGTTCAACCTGTTCCCACTAACGCATCAGAATTCAGGAAATGCATAGGTTTTCTGTTTGATAGAATTGTTATTGAGGATGCCAGTTCCACTCCACTTGCTCTTTATGGGTGCGTTTGGTTGGAGAGCGAGGTGGAATGGAACGGTTCCATGCCTAGTTTATTGTTTAGTTGGAAGGATGGAGCGGTTCTGTTTTCATGTTTGGTTGAATGGACTGAACCAGATATCAGATCAGTTAATCCCGTTAACTATGGGACCAACACGTCACACAAATATGCCCTTCTTCCCTATCTCTAAGTTCTTCTCCGATACAGATTCCTCACATCAGCGTCCGTCGGATCCCTCACGTCCGCTCTCGCTCGGTACCAGCCCTCGTGCGCCCATCCATCACTGTTGCTTGGTCCGCGCCCGTCGCATGCGTGGCTACCGCCAGCGCTGCAGTCGCTCACCTTGTGGGCGCGTCTGTCGCCGCACATCGCACGCCGCTGCCACATCGGAGAGAGAGAGAGCAAGGTGGGAGAGAGAAACGGTGAGAAACGCCGTGAAAAAGGGACGAACGCGTTCTGCCTTTTTGCGACAACGAGCGGAGCCTGAATCTTTGTAGGAATATTCTTACTCTGGAGTGCCCTCATCCCTGAGTTCTTGAACCAAACACTGGCAAAAGCAGGATGGAATGGTTCCATCCCATCTCATCCCATGAACCAAACACATCCTATATGTTCATTCCTCATCAGCTTTGATATTTTTGTTCAGGCAATATTATTATTCTAATCATCTGCCCTCTGCTAGGTTATGGAAGTACTTATGGCTTTGCAAGGAGCTCCAATGGAAACTGATGATCCAATTACCAGCTACATGTTGCAGGTATTGCTTCAAAGCAATGGAATCTAGGCTTAACAGCACCTTAAACATGTCTAACACCTATCTCCACATGTTATAGGCTTGGGCCAGGCTATGCAAATGTCTTGGACAGGATTTCCTTCCTTACATGAGTGTTGTTATGCCTCCACTGCTTCAGTCTGCTCAGCTGAAGCCTGATGTTACAATTACTTCAGCCGAATCAGATGACGATATTGAATCAGATGATGATAGGTCTGTTATCCATTCTCTTGAAATGTTTTTATCTACTTGATTAGAGTTTGTGTTCCTAATCCTGAATCATGGCAGACTATTGCCACCTAGAACTATCTATACCTGTCTTGCTCAGTTGCAACGATACATGGACTTGTATAGATGTAATATGCCTATAGTCGGCAGATGCCTTTTTATTTATGGACTTCTCACATGCTTTTATTTATTTATTTATTTATTTATATATGTATCATGGTAAGGTTTTGTTACCACCCCCTTTCTGGTGGGTCAAGGAGTGCATCATACATTTAAATGTGTATTTTTTTTTCTGACACTTACCCTAACTTTCTGTGTTTTATACAGCATAGAAACAATCACACTTGGTGACAAAAGAATAGGAATCCGAACTAGTGTGCTGGAAGAGAAAGCAACAGCTTGCAACATGCTGAGCTGCTATGCTGATGAGCTTAAGGAGGGTTTCTTCCCATGGATTGATCAGGTTCATTATCACATTAAACGTATCTAATTTCTAAGTCCCTCAAGTTCTGGCTACACCTTTCCAGCATGTGATTGATTATAAATTTTCATGTAGGTTGCCCCAACGTTGGTCCCTCTGCTGAAGTTTTACTTCCATGAGGAAGTCAGGAGAGCTGCTGTTGCAGGTAGTTTAATGTTGCAGTATGATTTAATCGTGCACATAGATTTGCTCTTTTTACAATTTCTGGACATAATGCAGCCATGCCCGAACTCCTACGCTCGGCAAAGTTGGCTGTTGAGAAGGGGCAGGCTCAAGGCCGTGATCAGTCTTATGTTAAACAGTTGTCTGACTACATAATTCCGGCACTTGTTGAAGCACTGCACAAGGTCTATTCGAAGATATCTCAGCAGTTTGGTTATTGTTTTCTAACCCATGCTGACACCTGAACTTTTTTTGGCATCCTTTGTACAGGAGCCAGAAACAGAAATGTGCTCATCCATGCTGGATTCTTTAAACGAGTGTATGCAGGTTTGTAACTTCGCACATCTGCTTGATAATTTTAAATATTGTAAATGATAGGTTTTAAAGCTTCACTTGGATGTTTTGGTCTTCATTTTTTTTCTAGCCTACCCCCTTGTTACCAAATAAGTACTGGTATATGTTTTTATCTGCAATATTTTATTGTGCCAAGTGTGAATGAAACATTAAGAATAATGCTAGGCATGTATTTTTTATCCTGAAAGTTCTGTATCACGATATGTGCAGAATTTCATGGGCCCATGGTCTTTATCCCTGCACATGTTGTTGTCTTGTCTTCTAGAAGCAGAAAGTTATTACCATTTCCGTAATAAAACTATTGCTCGACAACAACAACAACATAGCCTTTCAGTCCAAGCAAGTTGGGGTAGACTAGAGTTGAAACCCACCAAGAGCCCCAAGTCACGGTTCAGGCACTTCAATAGCTGCTTTCCAAGTACTCCTATTCAAACATAGATCTCTAGGTATATCCCAAGCTTTCAAATATCTTTTTATTGTCTCCCCCCATGTCAATTTCGGTCTTCCTCTACCTCTCCTCATATTATTAGCTTGGCTTAGGACTCCACAATGCACTGGTGCCTCTGGAGGTCTCATTTGGACATGGTCAAATCACCTCAACCGATGTTGGACAAGCTTTTCTTCAATTGGTGCTACCTCTAGGCGATCACGTATATCATCGTTCCGAACGGTCCATTCTTGTGTGACCGCAAATCTATCGCAACATACGCATTTCTGCAACACTCGGTTGTTGAACATGTCGAATCTTTGTAGGCCAATATTCTGCTCCATACAACATAGCTGGTCTAATCGCCGTTCTATAGAACTTGCCTTTTAGCTTTTGTGGTACCCTCTTGTCACAGAGAATGCCAGAAGCTTGTCGCCACTTGATCCATCCTGCTTTGATTATATGGCTAACGTCTGCATCAATATCTCCATCCCTCTGTAGCATCGATCCCAGATACTGAAAGGTATCCTTCTTAGGCACTACTTGACCTTCCAAACTCACATCTCCCTCCTCCTGTACAACTCTGCCAAAGTCGCATCTCATGTATTCGGTTTTAGTTCTGCTCAATCTAAAACCTTTAGACTCAAGGGTCTGCCGCCATAACTCTAGTTTCCTATTTACTCCCGTCTAGCTTTCGTCCACCAACATTACATCATCAACGAACAACATACACCAAGGGATATCCCCTTGTATGTTCCTGATAACCTCATCCATTACCAAGGCAAAGAGATACATGCTTAAGGCTGACCCTTGATGAAGTCCAATTTTAATCGGGAAGTAATCTGTGTTACCATCGTTTGTTCGGACACTAGTCACAACATTGTTGTACATGTCCTTGATGAGGGTCACGTACTTTGATGGGACTTTATGTTTGTCCAAAGACCACCACATAACATTTCTTGGTATCTTGTCATAAGCCTTCTCCAAGTCAATGAAAACCTAGTGGAGGTCCTTCTGCTCTCTAAACCGCTCCATAATCTGTCTTATTAAGAAGATTGCTTCTGTGGTTGACCTTCCGGGTATGAAACCAAATTGGTTTGTTAATATATGCGTCGTTCCTCGCATGCGCTACTCGATGACTCTCCCATAACTTTATAGTGTGGCTCATCAACTTAATTCCCCGATAATTAGTACAACTTTGGATATCTCCCTTGTTCTTGTAGATTGGTACCAATATGCTTCTTCACTCCTCAGGCATCTTGTTCGATCGAAAGATATTGTTGAACATCTTAGTTAACCATACTATAGCTATATCCCCGAGACGTCTCCACACCTTGATTGGAATACCATCAGGGCCCATCGCTTTGCCCTCTTTCATCCTTTTCAAGGCTTCTCTGACCTCCGATTCTGGAATCCTCTGCACAAAGCGCCTGTTAGTGTCATCAAACGAGTCGTCCAGCTGAACGATGGTGTTCTCGTTCTCACCATTGAACAATTTATCAAAATACTTTTGCCATCTATGTCTGATCTCATCCTCCTTCACCAAGAGCTGCTCCCTCTCATCCTTTATGCACTTAACTTGGTTGAAGTCCCTTGTCTTCCTATCGCGAGCCCTAGCCATCCTATAAATGTCCTTCTTTCCTCTCTTTGTACTCAAACGTCGGTAAAGGTCCTCCTAGGCCCGCCCCTTTGCCTCACTCAACGCTCGTTTTGCAGTCTTCTTTGCCACCTTGTACTTCTTTATGTTGTTTGCACACCTGTCATGATACAAGCGCTTATAGCACTCCTTTTCCTTAATAGCCTTTTGCACATCTTTATTCCACCACCAAGTGTCTTTCGAGTCGCATCCGCTCCCTTTGGTCACTCAAAGCACCTCTGAAGCAACCTTCCGAACGCCTGTTGCCATCTTCTCCCACATGCTGTTTGCATCGCCTTCATCATTCCAATGCCCTCTTCAATGACCTTTTCCCCTTTGATGCCTCTCCTTCTAATGTCCACCACTTCGTTCTAGCAACCCTAGCTTGTTTGTTCCCACAAGCTTGCACCAGAAAGCGGAAGTCAGCCACCACCAGCTTGTGTTGAGCGACCACACATTCTCCAGATATCACCTTACAGTCCACGCATGTTCGTTTATCCCTCCTTCTTGTAAGGACAAAGTCGATTTGACTAGAGTACTGGCCGCTACTAAAGGTCACTAAATGGCACTGTCTCTTACGGAAGAAAGTGTCAGCCATCATCAGATCAAAAGCTATGGCGAAGTCTAAGACTTCCTCTCCCTCCTAGTTCCTACTACCATATCCGAAACCCCCATGAACCGCCTCGAAACCTGCACTTGATGTACCTACATGGCCATTAAGATCACCTCCTATAAAGAGCTTCTCGCTACTAGGGACAGTTCTAACCAAGCGATCTAAGTCTTCCTAGAAAAAGCCGCTTAGCACTCTCATCATGGCCTACTTGGGGGCATACGCACTAATTACGTTTAAGACCATATCACTAATGACAAGTTTAACTAAGATGATCCTATCCCCTTGCCATCTCACCTCCACCACACCATCCTTGAGGCTCTTATCAATCAAAACTCCTACTCCATTTTTATTTGAAGTTGTCCCTGTGTACCAGAGCTTGAAGCCGGTATTGTCCAGTTGTCCACCTCCTTCGTCTTCTGCCCCTTCCATTTAGTCTCTTGGACGCATAAAATATTTACACACCTCCTAACCGCTGTGTCCACTAACTCTTTTAACTTACCTGTAAGGGACCCTACATTTCAGCTAGCTAAACGGATCCTAGTTGGCTCGATTAGCTTCCTTACCCTTCGCACCCGCCGAAGTAGGTGTGAAGACCCTTGCTCATTTTGCATCACACCGGGGCGCCGATGTGGCGCGCCACTAAGGATGCGACGACCCGATCTTTGCTCACTCCGTCACGGGGGTGACGACCCGACCCTTGCTCATTTAACACCATACCCAGGTTCCGACATGGCGCGTCGTTAGGAGGGTTATGCCCCAACGGGATTCTTTTGGGTTTCATCTCCATTAAAGTGGCTAAGTTTTTACATTGGCTCGCCGCGCCTAACACAACCCTCCTCCTTTACCAGGGCTTGGGACCTGCTATGCTGGGACACCAAAGGCGCCCCACCATAGGCGGAGTTAATAAAACTATTGCTCTATTTGTTGAAAATGATCTTTTGTAGAAAGTGTTTAAAAATATCTTCTATTGTTCAGTATGTCTGAGATTGTTCATCCATTTTTTATTCAGAATTGCTGATGGTAGTCTCATGTAGTGATAAATAAAACAGTTTGAATACATTGAGGAGTCAGTTTTTTGCACTCTTGCTCAGCCAGTCTAAGCTTGGTACTCTTGCCAAAGGTTGCCAATTGGGGTCTAAGCTGCTAACTTTAGGATGTTATATGGAGTTTAGATGAGTGATCTTTGTTCTTCTACCAGAACATGACTTTGTATTGAAGAAATAAATTGTCAGAATGAATTTGAAGACCTTGCTGAGCGTAGATGCACCTTATTATAAATAGAACAGAGGGTGCCACCTTTTGTGGTGGCGGAACATGAAGTTACTGCTCCACCTCCTAGGGATTTAATCTTAGTGCTCACGATTTATGCACATGCTTGTGCTTTCAGCTGTTTTATTTGTCAGTGTGTAATAGGGTGTATGCTACTGGGTTGTGTTTTTGTGCTGATGTGTGATCATCACCTCTTGATTTTCTAAAAATGGGGAGGAAATATTTAGCTATGCTCTGTGGATGGAAGTATGGAACAAAATGTGCTGTAGTTTTTAAATATTCTCTATTCTGAAATAGTTTGTGGCTGTGTCACTGAACATTGATGTTACTCATTGAGCAGCTTTCTGGTCTTCTGCTTGATCAAACCCAAGTACGAGCTATCTCGGATGAGATTAAAAATGTCATTATAGCCAGCGCCACCCGGAAAAGAGAACGTTCTGAGAGAACAAAAGCGGAAGATTTTGATGCTGATGAAGGAGAGCTACTCAAAGAAGAGAATGAACAGGAGGAGGAAGTATTTGATCAGGTTTATTTGTCTAGAAATCGCTTGTCTGTTTTATCCTGAGTCTTTCAATGATACTGTCTTCTGCAAATTATGTTAAAAGGCTAACCTATTTTTTCTTTTTAAATTTACGTTCTTTAAACTTCCAGGTCAGCGAGTGCCTAGGGACTTTGATTAAAACCTTCAAAGGTTCTTTCTTGCTGTTTTTTGAAGAGCTCTCTATGTACATTACACCAATGTTGGTAAGTCAATTGAACCCTGCCCTATTTTGTTATTTGTAAGAGCTCTTTTTTATTGCAAGTAATTTTGCAGTTTTTTCTTTATCAGTATTACCCTGGTTTGTTTTTCCATTCTTAACTTGCTGTGTGGTGCCTCCATGCTATCTTTTTTGGGTTTTATTCTATCTCATTTTGGTACCTTGTGGTTTTGCAGGGAAAAGATAAAACACCCGAAGAGAGAAGGATAGCTATCTGTATTTTTGATGATGTTGCAGAGCAATGTCGTGAATCAGCTTTGAAGTATTATGACACATACCTTCCTTTCCTTTTGGAGGCATCAAACGACGAAAATTCAGATGTTCGGCAGGTCTGTTTTTTATTCTGTCATGTTCCCTTGATCCATTCACCCTTTTTACTAGGTGAAATTGAACACTGATATAATGCTGAATCATTTCTTCATTTAGGCTGCTGTCTATGGTGTGGGTGTATGTGCTGAGTTTGGTGGTCATGTTTTTCGCCCTCTAGTAGGAGGTATGTTCTTTACATTTTAAGTGTTTACACTTCTTATATTTTACGTGACATTTCCAACCTATCCAACAATGTATTGCTTCCGATTTCAGAGGCCCTATTGAAATTAAACAATGTTATAAGACATCCTGAGGCACGACTTCCTGACAATATCATGGCATATGATAATGCTGTCTCGGCACTTGGAAAAATATGCCAATTTCATCGTGATGGTATTGATGCAGCTCAGGTATGCTCTAATCTCAGCATCTTTTCCTGATGATATGGCCAATATTTTCTAGTAATGTGCCTTCCACAACTTGCTTGAGATGATTGTGTAGTTGCGATATGATAAACAAATTATAGGCTATATCCACTGTCAACCAAATGTGACACATTTTCGCAGAAGTCATTTGGTGCACCCTAGGTGGTCATAAATCATAAGGGAAAGGAGGGGGGAGACTGGAGAGTAGTAAGGTGAGGTGGGGCCAGATTAGATCCTCAAAAAACACACTCGAGGAGCGAGGGAATGACTAGTGAGACAGAGACCTTAGGGAGGGTTTTTGGTTTGAGGAACCAGCCCATCCTAGATGAGGTGGTGCATCGAGTTTGTCCCATGAATTTTGGTGGAATTACCCTTTCCCGATGCTTGTACTAATTGTTGCTTGCGAGGTATAAAATGGTGGAGAACCAACTTATTCTATGCCACAACCAAACAAAAAAAGTGAGGATTGAGAAGATGATGGACAACAAAAATTCATCATATCACACACCCTAAGCTTAAAAATTGTATTGCATGGTGTTGATTTTGCTGTTAGCTTTGCCAGGAGAAAGTTACTTTGCGCATGGAACTATTCCAAACTGAATCAATTCATGCTTCTCAGGTTGTTCCAGCCTGGCTTAGCTGCTTGCCTATAAAAGACGACAAGATTGAAGCTAAAGTTGTACATGAACAACTTTGCTCAATGGTGGAGAGGTAGGCTCATGACTGAAATTTCTGCCAACAAGGATAATGCTTTTGCAGTTTATCATAACCATTTCTGCTTGCAGGTCGGATACTGAAATTCTCGGTCCTCATAGTCAGTATCTTCCTAAAATTGTTTCAATTTTTGCAGAGGTAATGCATGAGCAGTTGATTTTGAAATCTGTGATTCTGCTGATCATTATTTTATTTTATTTTATTTTATTTTATTTTATTTTCCTACATATCCATGTAATTTTGTTCAACTGTCATGAATGAATACCTGAATGTTTTATTCTCCAATCTGTATATTTTGTAGGTTTTGTGCAATGGAACAGAACTTGCCACTGATGAAACTAGAAACAGGATGGTGAATGTCTTGAGGCGTTTCCAGCAGACTTTGCCTCCTGATTTTCTTGCATCAGCGTTTTCCAACTTGCAACCGCAGCAACAGCTACTGCTACAGTCCATCTTGTCGACATAGTTGTTTTTTCTGTCGCTGCAAGGTCTGGGCTTGTTATTTTTCTTGATGTTTTGTCAGCCAATTCTTTATGTGGAATCTTTTTTGTGGGTGGGGTAATTTGTGAATGCATTGCTTGCTTCAACGAACCAGAAGCTGCCACCACACATGGTTTTGATATAGAGTGTATATTGTCTTGTATTCGAGATATGGTTTGAGATGTGTGCTGCAACAGAGGTGCATGGGAAATGGTTGTATTTATTGTTGGATGGGTTGGACACATGCAGTTTTGGTAATGAGATCATTATACATTTGAGTGGAGTGATTACTTTCTGCTTCTCTTCGATGCTATTTAATTTTGTAGTTATTTATTTTTCTAAGTTGCAAATTATTAAAATGTGCTGTGTTTGAAGATGAAGAAGCACCTGCCCCGGTATCATGTAATAGTAATTGATAAATAAATGTTTACCAGCTTTGTATAAAAAGCCGTTTTACCTCTCTGAGCAAACCTTGGATTTGCTCAAATATAAGCCGGATCGTTCAAACAGGTGTGTATTTGGTGTCGTTTGTTAACTTTTGCTTCTCTGCTAATTTGTTCAGTGAACAAACCGCATCAAATAGCTAATATGTTCAGAGATAAAACCGTCGCAAATTCCCATCTGGTGGTATGCTGACAGCGGTTGCTTCGGTTGTTGTGACCTTGTCTGCATACGAGTGGCATAAAAAAAATCCGCGGTGGAATTGAAGATTCGCGACGGTTGGGGATTCCCAACTGAAATTCTTATCCCGTCTACCTAATGCCAATTAAGCCGTATCATGTGGAGCTTGTATACCGTCCCCCAATTTCCAAATAGCCAGGTAGTCCTTGTTTGAAATTGTATACAAATCACAAATTCGTCACAACAGAAGAATAAATCGTAACAAATTCGAAAGGTGCCTTTCAAATCATCTTCGGCTCTTCGCTGCAAAAAAGTTCTGACATCAGCAATGAGCAAGAATTGGTCGCCACAGGTTTTCCTCCCAAAACACGGCTGGAATATGTCATCTTTTCCAGCTCCATGGCGGCTCCGCACCCGAAGACAAATCTGGAACCAACCCAAAAGTCGATGCCAAGATGCCATCTCCTTGACGTTGCTGCTGCCCAAAAAAGTGGTATTTTGTCGTGTTAGCGCAAGTAGCCCACCAAGCTCGACAAATTAATGCACTTTGACAGCGACAAACAAGGCATCTGCGCTGCTATGAAACAAGAGCTTTACAAGCCATAACCTCTTGGAGTCATCTTGATTAGTAGTATAAAAAACTATGGCCAATGTGGGTGCCCTATCCTATTGCTCAATCAGCAGGTTGAACATAATTTATGTGGTGGAATGACGCGCCACAATTTGACAAAGTTTGCCTTTTGATAGGTGAGGTAGGCATGCATGCCCTAGCTTGAGGTTGAAGGAGTCCGTGATGGGATGTGGCTATCAGCCATGACGATGACCCTTTCTCAAGTGATAGAAGAAAATAATGCCCGTTGATGGCCGAGGAATGTAGGTTTGTTTATCCTTACAGTACCTATTTCATTAAACTAGCAGCGCCGTCTCTTTAGGTTGGAGAAATCAAGAAATCTTTTGCCGTCATGCTTGCTTCAGTTTTAACCGGCTATATAGAATTGTTGCAAGTCTCAAGGGCAACCAAAGATTCTCCAGGCTCTAGATCTGTCTCCTACTGTAAAAAAACACAGCTTTAAGACTCTAGTTATTGTTCCTTGAACTCCTTAAGTGCCCGTTCCCAAAAGAGAAATCATGAACGAGTAGTCAAGTGTTGATTTTAAGTTGGAAAAGGCAGCTCACTATCACCTATTTGCAATATGGATTTTTTGTGTATCCGTAGTGAAGCTTGTACCACCATGACGTTTTTAAGAAAAGATCAATCACCTCCTTCTCTACTTCAATAGAAAAGGGGAATCGACCTTTCACACCCGTCCCTTTACAAAAACTCTTATGTCAACAAGAATTCGCTGAATTCGAGTTGGACTTGACACTTGTCACTATACCTAGTAACTTTATCGTATGTCACCAAAGAGACATTAACATTACCCGCTTTGAATAAAGTTTTTTCTTATCCAACCGGCACCCCAATTTTTTTCGCGAACGTGCCACCGCATGAGTTTCATTAAGAGGAAAGGAGTTTACACACTCGGACAAAACCGACACCCAAATCCGAGTCGGATTCCGACACCCATGTCCGTGTCAAAGTAACACTTTCTTTGTGAAAGCATCTAGGCCCCTAGTTGGGTTTCGGTGATTAATAACAATACGTGATTACTGTGACTAACGTGTGTTTTGCAGAGGCGATCAAGTTAGGTCACGGTAATGAAGATCGATTGGGCAATCATGGTGGTCATGCCCCTACGATGGGAATCGTTTCGGTTTTCAAAGGATGGACGACAATGTTAAGGATGGATTAGTTCTAAGTGTCGTTTGGAGTTGAAGAGACACTTAGAGTAGTTTATGACTTTGTTTTTTCTTTGGCCGTACTATTAAGGGGGGTATGGACGGGTAGCTTGACCTAAGTGAGTCTAGTGAGTTAGGTGTGGTGCACACTTGCTAAATCTAACACTAGGTAGCTCCAAAATAGCCCTTAGATCCAATGGAGCAAACTTCATTCACGTATGATCGAGAGTTGGAAGTGAATGGAGGGTCAAATACTGACCGGACGCTGGCTCCGGTGTGACCAGACGCTGGCTCAGGGTCCGGTCAGTTCATTTGACCAAGGTGTTTTCGTCTGGAGTGATCGGACGCTGAGAGGTCAAGTGACCGGACGCTGAGGGCCAGCGTCCGGTCGACTCCAGTAAGGTTCCAGAGAGAGAAAATCACGACCGGACGCTGGCCAGCGTCCGGTCACACTGTAAACACTGGAGTTTGGGGTGAACTGATCGGCGCGTCTGGTCAACTTGACCGGAGCGTCCGATCACCCCGCAGAGGTACATAACGGTTCGTTTTTTAGCCCATGTTATAAATACTTCCTCCACTCGTGTGTGGGGGTACTTTTGCTCATTTCAACAGCTAAGAAACATCCTTGAGAGTGCCAAGAAGAGCAAGGTCCTAGTGAGGTGATTGAGATTTGAGAATCCCAAAGAGAGCCCTCATTAGTGAGATCAAGAGTAGCAAAGTGTGCATCCATCCTTCTCATTAGGCTTGTCGTGGTCAAGTGAGAGTTCGTGCTTGTTACTCTTGGTGATCGCCATCACCTAGACGGCTTGGTGGTGATTGGGAGCTTGGTGATCATCCGGCGGAGCTTATGGATGACCCAACTCAAGTTGTGAGCGATTGTGGGTGATTCACCGCGACGGAGTGTCGAAGAATCAACCCGTAGAGAGCACTTGATCCTTGCGCAGATCAAGGGGGAGCTACACCCTTGCGCGGGTGTGGCAGAACCTCCTAAGTTATAGGGCCCACATGCACCTGTCACTGTCCGACGACCTTTGACATTTATGCATATGTTTCCATGAACTTAAAAAGACTATCGGGTGTCCTCGGTGAACCCCGAATCATCCACGATTTCTGAGCAGGATCACGTTACAGAGTCATTGCAGTATTACAACATTTATTCAAATATCAAAACCAGAGTAAAAACAGTGGAAGTCTTACGATAACATAGTTTACAAATCAGTTGTTTCAAACCTTATAAACTAAGTTCGATGATTATTACAAACCATAGTAGTAGTGGAGTGGCATAATTAATATAAACATATCACACAAAATAAACATCCTGCCCAAGGATCACACATTTACTTCTCATCGTCAGAACGAACGATAGTCATGCAACACGATCCAAAATAGATCTGCTCATGAGGCTCACCTGCAACAAGGGGTCAACGAACCCTGAGTACAAAAGTACTCAACAAGACTTACGAACCCTGAGTACAAAAGTACTCAACAAGACTTATCCGAAATATTAACTGATAAACTCAGTAATGCAGGCTCAGGGATTCAAGGTATAGCTTTAACAATGATCAAAGTTCTTTTGCGTAAAAGCTCTTTTAACAACATTCTTTATATAGAAAACTTCTCGAGAATTATATACAAAGCTGACACGATCCGCACTGAGATCATGAAACTTCATATCCAACACCTTCACAAGCTTTATTCAAGTTCCGGTTATTAATTCTACGATGATGAACAGTGAGTTGAGTCTCCATAACCGAGGAGCAACGACGATTCGAACCGATTAAAAACCCAGCTGGGAATTCCAGACCACATGACATATGCAGGTCCCCGACTTACATATACCAACCTACCCTCGGATCCTCTAAAACAAGAACGGGTCCGCGCCACCCGAGAACACAACACTCCACCATTCCAGCCCATGGCCACGTGGGTACACGCTATTTCCGCCATCTCTCCACTCCCAGTGCGCGAGTAGCCATTCTCGTAATAGAATTGCCAAGTTCAGGCTTACCGGAGTATGTGGTTAGTACTACAAATTCTCACCTCATACAATTCAACAACGGACGTGCCTTAATCGACACAGGCGGAAAGAACCCGCTCACAAGACCTCCATGTCTTGTGGCTCACGCACACCGAGTCCGCCCAGTCTAGATTTATTACTCCACATTCCCATATCACATGCTAACAATATTAACCAATGTTCCATTTGTTTCTTGCAGGTGGCAAGTAGTCACCCGAATTTCATCGTTCTACGCATAGCTAAGCAAAACTAGGCATATACGAGTTTAAAACTGGTAATATGGTAAATATGGAATAACAAGGGTGGTAATGCACCGATTAGGCTTTTACTTAACTCCTAATCACTTAATGCAGTAACAGAAAGGAAAAGCGAAATTAATTTATAAAACACAAGGTAGGGTTGTATGCATCCGGGGCTTGCCTTCGTTGACGGAAAAGTCCGGTTCCTGCGACGTTACACAAGTTTCGATCCAACCTCAACAGACGGATTAACCTCTTCAACAGCTTGATTAAAGGTTACTATTCGCTTTTATGAATTAATTATTTAATTCAAAATTATGAAATAAATCAACTTATTCCAATTGAGCTCAAAATTTTAGTACATGTTCATTACATGTTAACTAAGTGGCAAAACAAATTTCATAATTTTTGGATAAATAAATAAGCCTAGAAAAATTATGGAAATCCATTTATGAATTAATTAAGCAATTTTTATCACATTTAAAAATTACTGAAAAACATTATTTCATATTTTTATTAAATACTATACATCACAGAGAAGTCACACAAAAATTTTCATAATTTTTGGAGCTTTAAATAAATCTATACAAAAATAACAAAAACAGATACTATTCAATCAAATCTGAAAATAGAAAAATCCATTAGAACGCTGAGTCACTGACAACGGGTCCCACATGTCATCTTCAACCTCCGACGTTGACCACGGCAGCGACGGCTCTGACCGGAGATAACTCGCCGACGGTGAGATCAACGGCGATGGCCAATGTACCAAAATGATCACCAAGTCTAGGCGCATCGATTGACGTCCCTACTGGATCCGATAACGGTCCTATGCTAGCTCAACGTCGGCCATGGCGGATGCGGTGGCACGGCAGTGCTACGCCGGCGAAACGAAGCTGAAAACGGGGAAACAGAGGGCATGGGAAGGTCCAGTAGCTCACCACGAACACGTTCAAGCAAGAATTAAGGCCGGAGAAGCAACGGTGAAGCGGGGCGGCGTTCACAGCGATCACGGCGGTGCGAGCAATGGCGACGGCGGTGTTCCAGTGGCTGTGGTGGACAAAACGAGCAATCAACAAGATATTAAGCACCACGGCATCATGGAGAAGCTAAAACAATGCTTCCTGAGATCAGAAGCTCACCGTAGAGTACTGGCCACGACGGCGCTCGCTCGACGGGGACTCTGCCGGCCGCGAGGAAGAAGAGCGTGGTCAGCGAGTTCCCGACGAAATCAGCCGACCACAGTTGGCTGGGTGGATGCGCAAGAGAAAGACGGAACTGGAACGGCCTTTACCAAGACGACCACGGCGCTAGGGAGACGGTGCGGGCTCGCCGGAGCTATGGCGGTGGCGTCGGGAAAACAGAGCAAGAGAACGGGACCAACGGCGACGGCCTGGGCTAAATAGAGCAGCTCAGAAGCGCAAGGAAGCTGCGCTGTGGCCTTCACCGCGCCAGCGCGACGCCAAAGACGGCCACGACCGCGCCTGGAAGCAAACCGAAGGTCGCCGCCGGTGTAGCCTGAGCGGTGAGTACTGTTCATCGAATTTACAAAATTGCCCTCCAGTTTGAAACTTAAATTACTTCCAAATTTTTGCAACAACTCAAAAATATCCAAAAATAAAAGTTGTTCAAAATCAAAAGTTCTACAACTTTGCTTTTATAACCATCTCCTAATTCGGTCTAGATTTTGAAATGAACTTTTGAATTTGAATAGGGAAATTTACCGAATTACGCCTTTTTGATTTACTCAAAAATTTTCTAAACAACTTGAAAAACTCCAAAAACAAACTTTGTATAACTTGCCAAGCTCTACACTTTTGCTTTTGGGCCCAACCCCAAAATATGCTTAGATTTTGAAATGGATTTTTAGGGTAGGATTTACATGTTGAAACGCGGGGTTTTCTCGAAAAATTCAAAACCCAGA
Source organism: Miscanthus floridulus (assembly GCF_019320115.1). NCBI lineage: Eukaryota > Viridiplantae > Streptophyta > Magnoliopsida > Poales > Poaceae > Miscanthus > Miscanthus floridulus. The sequence goes on along the minus strand of NC_089582.1, from coordinate 133,582,656 downwards.
CAAACTTTGAACTAGAGTCAAACAATACAATTCAACACTCATTACACAAATGTAAACTTGTTTTAGTAAATGCACATCAAAGTTTTCACCAAATGCCAAATGCTTTGCAATGCATATGATGACATGTCAGATTTTAATATTTAAACACCCGAGGTGTTACAGCGGGTGCTCCAACGAGGACTAGTGGGGAGTGGCGATTCTCTGATACCTCGGCAAAACATCGCCGCGTTCCTCCTCTCTTTACTTTGAGCATTTACTTTGAGCAATTCAATTCTTGTCATTTACATTCCTAGAATTGCCATGCTAGAGTATGATTGGAACCTAGGGTGCTAAACTTTTGTGCGTTAGATCAATAGAAACACTTTCTAGGCACAAGGGGTTAATTGGGCTAACCATAGAGTTTAATTATTGCAAAGAAATTTAGAATTAACCCAATTCACCCCCCTCTTGGGCATCTTGATCCTTTCAATTGGTATCGGAGCCTCGTGCTCACGTATTTAGGCTTAACCGCCTAGAGAAAGATGTCTCACGGGGATGGACCTCCTCCTATCTTTGAGGGGGATGATTTTTCATATTAGAAAATTCGCATGGAGGCATACTTAGAAGCTATAGATGTTGGAATACTTAGAGCCGCCTCACAAGGCTTCCCAAAACCTCGGGATGCTACTAACCTACAAGGCGATGAGGTGAACTATGAAAAATGGAATGCAAAGGCTAGAAACACCATATTTAGAGGCCTTTGTAAAGATGTGTTCAATCGGGTGAGGGACCACAAAGACACCCATGCACTATGGTCAGATGTTTGTGCGCTCCATGAGGGAACCAAGAGTGAGCGTGAGGAACGCTATCATCTTGTCATGAAAAAGCTTAATTCTTTTGAGATGCTTCCTAAAGAATGTGCTAATGAAATGTATTCACGTTTGAATGTTCTTGTAGAGGAAGTCAATGGGCTTGGACTAACTCAAATGCAACCATTCGATGTTGTAAGAAAGATCTTGAGTGTCCTCCCCATTGATAAATATGGGCATATTGTGACCGTGCTTCATTAAGGTGATCTTTCCACCGCTACACCGACACAAATCTTGGGAAAGATCAATGCTCATGAGATGTACATACACATCACACCTCAAGATGGCTCATCCTCTAACAAGAAGAAAGAAAAGGACTTAGCATTCAAAGCTAGTCAAGAGAAGGGCAAAGCAAGGCTTGAGTATGAGAGCTCAAGTGATGATGAAGTTGATGATGCAAGCCTTGCTCTCATGGTGAGAAAAACCGCCAAGATGCTAAAGAAGCTCAACAAGAGTGGCATCAAGTTTGATGGCAAGAAGAAGAAGTTCTTCACTAGCTCTAGAAGGAAGCCAATCTCCGAGATGGATTGCTACAATTGTGGAGAACTTGGTCATCTAGCTCACCAATGCACAAAGCCCAAGAAAGACAAGTTCAAGAACAAGAATAAAGGCAAGAAAGATGACTCAAGTGATGAAGATGAGAAGAAGAAAGACAAGCCATACAAGAAGAGAGATGGCAAGAAGAAGGACTTCCACAATAAGAAGAAGAGTGGAAAGGCATACATCATCGGTGATTGGCTCACGGACATTGATTCATCTAGTGGCTCATCCGATGATGATAGTGACAATGAGAATGTGGCCGCCATTGTTATTGACTCTTCATCATCTTCACCGCCACCATCGCCATCATCCTCTACACACCTATGCCTTATGACTAAGGGTGAACGCAAGGTATCAAATGGTGATGAGAGTAGTGGTGATGAACATGCTAGTAATGATGATAGCGATAGTGATTAATGGGGACGGGGATCCCGATCTTCCGTCAAGTTCAAGATAAACAACGATTTGTTCGGAGAGCGACACACCGATCCGGCTTCAGATCACAAAGACCCAAACCCTACAACCTTAGCACCACGTCTCCTCTGGTTATCAACCGTGTCACAATCCGGTTGACCTCGCCAAGAAGGCTAATCCCTGCTGCGAATCGAAGAACACAATCAAGAACAAGATAAAAAGCAACTCAATTTAAGTGACAATTGCAGATGAATGATTAAGCACTCGAAGTTGGGGTCTTGCAAACCGATAACGGCGACTGTTCAATGACAGATTGATCTAAAACAAAACCCAAAACCTAATGTAGGTGGTGGCTACTGATTATATAGCCTAAGGGACGTCCAAGGATCTCTCTTCACGTCCTAAAGGTGCCCCAACACGTTACAAGGCCCAACGGCCCAAAAGAAGGTGTCGCAGCACCCTGACAGATTCTGGACGCTGACTTGTTTCGACGATTCCCGTTGATTCTGAAGAGATTTTGATGTGAAACCACTTGGATTGGATTCCTTATCAAATTATCTTTCCATCCATATGTGGATCATTGAAAACGGAGTCCGTATGCGTCCTGGGTGTCCGTTTTATTGCAGACTGGTCCTAACGGCCGAGGCAGACTCGAACTCGGATTGGACTGGGCCTCTGGCTTGGCTTGGACGTCCTTGCTGGCCTCCTAAGGTGGTCGCCAAGGAGGAGGACGTCCAAGGGCTTTCTTGGTGGGTTCTCCAAGTCCTTAGGGTATGCTTCCACTTGGGCCAGGGTCCCAATGATGAATAACAAGCCCATGACAACAGTGTAGCTCCCGCCAGAAATAGCGACAGAATATATTGGTGATTTGGAGGCCTTGCCGATGTGATATTGAGATGGAACCAGATCTATTTGAAAGCTTATCAAACAAGCTTTCCATCAAGTGCTCATTGACCTCGATCGCACTCCAGATGGATGAGTTATGGCCTTCCCAATGAGGCACTGTTGGGCTGCCGACGAACCAAAAGTTTAACTTTGATGAACTTCCATTATGAAACACATTTAAACCTACAATCAAATAGTGACATGTACATGTGGAACCAAGTGAATTATAACCAAAGCCACTATGCAAATGTAGGAACGAGCGCACCTTATAATCATTGTTCGTATCCGAAGGTGCCATGTCCTCATCATCCTCCCCTTCTTGACAACAAACCGTCCTCGGTTTGGGATTAGATGAAGAAAACATTGTTGGTGGTAGCCAACATTACTCCCCTTCTTGAAATTTAACATATTTCTTTATAACAAAACTAGGGAAACTCGACATGACAAGATTATAGCAATTGCAATCCTTTGGTTGATCATACTTTTGCACAATATAAGGAGATTTCAGATTTGAACAAATATAGACACGATGCACCATATACTCTCCTTTACAATTATATTTTCCAATAAAATGATATGTATGTCTAGAGAACCATGGCAAATCAGCATAGGCATAAAGTTTCTCCTCTAAAGAACTAAGATTACACGGAACATCAAATTCAATGTAACCCAAAGTATTTAAAGAAGACAATAATTTCAGCTCATCAACTTCACTAGCATTATGAATAACAAGTCTATTTTCAGCACAAGTGCTCATTTTCAGCACACATATAGTGTGATCATTCTTCAATGATTGCATGGGTATAACATAAATATCATCATGCAAGTCATCTTCATCACAAGAAACATCAAGCAAATCATCTTGTGACAAAGGTAAATCAAGCGAATGCTCCACTAAAATTTGCTCTATCATAGCATGATTGGTGGAAAAATTCAGCACATCAAGAGAACTCTCACCTTCTGTGAGTTTAGCATCATGGGCATTACCTTTGCTCTCATGTTCAGCAGGGGTAATCGTTGATGGTTCTGAATTTTCACATGAGGCTGTGAGCTTCTCATTTTCTATCACATCATCCTTGCTCTTTTCTACATTGTCCTGCAAAAGGTTAGGCATAGCAGGAGGAATAACAATAGACTCTTCCTCTAAATGGTGCACCTCATCATATGAAGTCAAAATAGGAGGTGGATTAACAAAGGTTTCTCGCATAAGAAGTTTCATATCATTCCAAGTTTGAGGTTTATCAGAAGGATCTAAAGACTCCCACCAAGATAAAGCAGAATGTCGTAAAACACTAGCTGCATTTTTTACCTTTCTCCTTGGATACATAAAGCGAGTAGCAAATATGTTATCGATGGCAATTTCCCACTCCATGTACTCATCAGCACCTATGCCATCATAAGTCGGTGGATACAAACAACCTGTCATTGTAAACACAAAAACAAGGAACAAACGGTGAAAGTTATCCCTACCAAATGACTATGTGGTTGTAGTGGTGTCACTTTTCACAACAAGTGGAAGCGTCTTACCAAGCTCTTACAAAGTTCTTACCAACGCAAGCAGTGGCGGTACAACCGGCGGCTGGTTCGTGATACCTGTGAGGCAGTGGTACCGAGATTGCAAGGGTCTTTTTTCTGTACTGATCTGAAGTATATGTGGAGCTTGGGAGGCACACAAAAAAAATATGTATATGTGGCACACAAGTTAGTGACAGATAGCAATATTGAATAAATGTCCAGAGCACTTGTCCTAGTTGCTGGCCTATACGTGTTCCTATCACCAGTTGTGATAAACAAGAGAGGAAACAAGGATGAAAGGAAACAAGTATTAAAGGTAGCAACGGATATGAACAAGGCAAAAGGTACCACAAACAATAGAGCTATTGAGTGTTCCTTATGTGCTCCTTTTCGATATCTTCTATTCTCTTTTACTATTTTTTTTCTTTTATTTTTTTTGTCCAATCTTTTTTATTGCTTTTGCTCTTTTGATATTTTTTTCTCAGCAAGGAGCACACAAGAATAAACCACAAAAAATTTGAGCTCAATTGAATAAAAGATGTGGCTTATAGAAAATTAGGACTGTGCTCTAAAAAGCATACCAAAACTTGTGGGCCTAGAAACTCAATTTTCCTAATCGAATTTCGCAAATCTAATTTTTGCGAACCCAGCAAAGCTGGGATGAAATAGATCTAAAATTTTCTGGCGTTCTCCGTAGATATAAAAATTTTCCCGTTTCGAGTTCGGATGCAAAAGTTATGACTGTTTTAAGTAAGCTACTCGAATCAGGGATTTAGTGGACATAAGATGCAAACCGATGGTGATACGGAATAGCGGCGGATGAAGGGATCAACACAAAGTAGAAAAGAACACAATCTAAACCAGCAACAAGACTTTGACCTAGGACACAAACTCAACAAAGCGGACTCTGAAACTGAATCATGCAAAGGCTATGGCGCGGATGGTTATAGGACAGGAAATAAAAGTATGGCACTGGACTATAGGACGAATGCGAAACTCTCAAACTAGGGAATAAAAGTGAACCTGATGGTATACCTTAGCTCTGATACGACTTAATGGGGACGGGGATCCCGATCTTCCGTCAAGTTCAAGATAAACAACGATTTGTTCGGAGAGCGACACACCGATCCGGCTTCAGATCACAAAGAACCAAACCCTGCAACCTTAGCACCACGTCTCCTCTGGTTATCAACCGTGTCACAATCCGGTTGACCTCGCTAAGAAGGCTAATCCCTGCTGCGAATCAAAGAACACAAGCAAGAACAAGATAAAAAGCAACTCAATTTAAGTGACAATTGCAGATGGATGATTAAGCACTCGAAGTTGGGGTCTTGCAAACCGATAACGGCGACTGTTCAATGACAGATTGATCTAAAACAAAACCCAAAACCTAATGTAGGTGGTGGCTACTAATTATATAGCCTAAGGGACGTCCAAGGATCTCTCTTCACGTCCTAAAGGTGTCCCAACACGTTACAAGGCCCAACGGCCCAAAAGAAGGTGTCGCAGCATCCTGACAGATTCTGGATGCTGACTTGTTTCGACGATTCCTGTTGATTCCGAAGAGCTTTTGATGTGAAACCACTTGGATTGGATTCCTTATCAAATTATCTTTCCATCCATATGTGGATCGTCGAAAACGGAGTCCGTATGTGTCCTGGGTGTCCGTTTTATTGCAGACTGGTCCTAACGGCCGAGGCAGACTCGAACTCGGATTGGACTGGGCCTCTGGCTTGGCTTGGACGTCCTTGCTGGCCTCCTAAGGTGGTGGCCAAGGAGGAGGATGTCCAAGGGCTTTCTTGGTGGGTTCTTCAAGTCCTTGGGGTATGCTTCCACTTGGGCCAGGGTCCCAAGGATGAATAACAAGCCCATGACAACAGTGTAGCTCCCGCCAGAAATAGCGACAGAATATATTGGTGATTTGGAGGCCTTGCCGATGTGATATTGAGATGGAACCAGATCTATTTGAAAGCTTATCAAACAAGATTTCCATCAAGTGCTCATTGACCTTGATCGCACTCTAGATGGATGAGTTATGGCCTTCCCAATGAGGCAATGTTGGGCTGCCGACGAACCAAAAGTTCAACTTTGATGAACTTCCATTATGAAACACATTTGAACCTACAATCAAATAGTGACATGTACATGTGGAACCAAGTGAATTATAACCAAAGCCACTATGCAAATGTAGGAACGAGCGCACCTTATAATCATTGTTCGTATCCGAAGGTGCCATGTCCTCATCAGTGATGATGATGAATATGAATCACCTTCTTATGATGATCTTGTTAAATTGCTAAATAAATACTCCAAGATCATTATAAAGACTAGAGCTAAGAATGACAAGCTAGAAGCTAAAAATGATTCTCTTTTAGCTAAATGTGATATAGCCGAAAAGGCTAGTGTTGAGCTTAGATAAGAAAATGAAGCTATGTCATCCAAACTCAAAGAGCTCAAATTTTCTAAGAAAGAGCTTAAAGATAAACATGATAAACTTGAGAGGATGCATAAAGAGCTCATCACTAGCCATAATATGCTAAAAGATGAATATACTACTCTTAATATTAATCATGATAATCTAGTTATTGCTCAAGAATATTTATTCAATGAGCCACATAATGCTACTAACAATGTTGTTAAGATTGATATAGCTACATCATGTGATAATTTGATCATTGAGAGCATTGAACAAAGTTCTAGTAGCAAGGGCAAGCAAGTGGTTGAGGCCAATGATTATGATGAGTTTGTCAAGCTCAAGAATGACAATGAAAAGCTCAAGAAAGATCTTGAAGAACTCAAAACCACCAAGTCCGTTGTGCTAGAAACTCTTGATCATGATGGTGAGTTGATGCTTGAGAATGAGAAGCTCAAAGAAGAAAATAAGAAGCTCAAGGAAGAGAAAAACAATGATGCTCTTAAGGAAGAAAACAAGAATCTCAAGTTGGAGAAAGAGCATCTCAAGATTGGATTGAGCAAGTTCACTAGAGGCAAGTACCTTCAAAGTGAGCTACTAATGAACACCGTTATGAAGATGGATAGAAATGGCATTGGGTACATGGCAAACAAAGAGAAGAAGGCTCAAGCTAAACAACAACAAAAGCCAAAGCCAAAGAAGTGTTTTGAGTGTGGACAAGAAGGCCACTTTGCTCATAAGTGCCAAACTCCACCACCACAACCCTTGCCCAAGCATGCTAGACCTTGTGCCTTTAATGCTCACTACATGCTTAGAAAGGACTCTAGTGGAAAGATGAAAGTCATGTTCTTAGGACCTCCCAACAAGAATAGGCCTAAGAAAATTTAGGTTGCTAAGTCACTTGTTGAGAAGGTGAAGGGCCCTCAACAAGTTTAGGTTCCTAAAGCTTGATCTCTTGTGTGTAGGTGAACTACAAGACCGGTGGAAGTCATTAGGTTATTGATAGTGGTTGCACACAACATATGACCGGTGATCCTCGTATGTTCACCTCACTAGATGAAGAAGTAGATGGACAAGAAAGAATCACATTTGGATATAACTCAAAGGGAAAGGTTAAAGGATTGGGCAAAGTGGCAATATCAAATGATCATTCTATCTCAAATGTGCTATATGTTGCATCATTGAGCTTCAATTTGCTATCCGTTGGATAATTGTGTGATCTTGGCTTCCAATGCTTGTTCACCGAGAAGGAAGTTGTTGTATCTAAGAAGGATGATGATCGAGTGATATTCAAATGATTTAGATACAACAACCTATATCTAGTGGACTTCACCTCCGAAGATGCAAATTTGAAGACTTGCCTATTCACCAAAACAACACTTGAGTGGCTGTGGCATAGAAGACTTGCTCATGTTGGGATGAGCTCACTCAAGAAGCTAATGAAGAATGATTTGGTGAGAGGGTTGAAGGATGTGAAGTTTGAGAAGGACAAGCTTTGTAGTACATGTCAAGCCGGCAAGCAAGTTGCAAATACTTATCCAACCAAAGCTTTCATGTCAATCACAAGAGTGCTAGAACTACTTCACATGGACTTATTTGGACCAACAACATACAAGAGTTTGGGAGGAAATCTTTATTGTCTTATGATTGTTGATGACTATTCAAGATATACATGTGTATTCTTCCTTCATGACAAATCTAAAGTTGCATCATGCTTCAAGAAGATTGCCAAGAGAGCACAAAATGAATTTGAAGTGAAGCTCAAGAAGATAAGAAGTGACAATGAGAAGGAATTTAATAACACAAACATAGAGGCCTATTGTGATGAAGTTGGAATCAAACATGAGGTCTCCGCAACATATACTCCTCAACAAAATGGTGTAGTTAAGAGGAAGAACCGGACATTGATCACTCTTGCAAGAACAATGCTTGATGAGTACAACACCCCCAAAGCTCTATGGGCGGAAGCTATCAACGCCGCATGCTATGCATCCAACCGCCTATTCCTTCAAAAGTTTCTTGGTAAGACACCTTATGAGTTGCTCAATAGGAAGAAGCCGGACATCTCCTTCTTTAGGGTGTTTGGTTGCAAATGCTACATCTATAAGAAGCGACAACACCTAGGGAAGTTTCAAAGACATTGTGATATTGGTTTTCCTGTTGGTTACTCATCAAAGTCCAAAGCATATAGAATATTTAATCATGCCATCGGCTTGGTTGAAGAAACATATGATGTAGAATTTGATGAATCTAACGGCTCCCAAGGAGCACATGAGAATCTTGATGATGTAGGTGATGAACCATTGAGGGAGGCTATGAGAACATTCCGGTTGGAGACATCAAGCCTAAAGATGATGAAGATGATGTACAAGTGATTGATCTACCTTCTTCATCAAGTGTGCCACAAGATGATGATAAAGATAGGAGAGTAGAAAATGAAGACACTCATGTCTCCTATGATCAAATGGTGGTACAAGCACAAGATGTTGATGCTCCACAACCTTCTCCTCAAGTGGCCAATAGAAGAAATACACCTCTACTACAAGATCATCCACAAGATCTCATCATAGGGAGTCCATCAAAGGGTGTAATGACTCGCTCATAAAAACTTGCTTCATTTATTGCTCATCACTCTTTTGTCTCTTGCTATGAGCCTACCAAGGTAGAAGAAGCTCTTCAAAATCCAGATTTGATAAATGTCATGCATGAAGAGTTGAACAACTTCACCCGCAATGAAGTTTGGACTCTTGAAGAGCGGTCAAAAGGAGCAAGAGTCATTGGAACAAAGTGGGTGTTCCGCAACAAGCAAGATGATCAAGGCATAGTTGTGAGGAACAAGACAAAACTAGTTGCAAAGGGGTTCTCTCAAGTTGAAGGATTGGATTTTGGGGAGACCTTTGCACCGGTTGCAAGACTAGAAGCCATTCGTATCCTCCTTGCATATGCATCACATCATGAAATGAAACTATATCAAATAGATATGAAAAGTGCATTTTTAAATGGCTTTATTAATGAACTAGTCTATGTTGATCAACCTCCCGGGTTTGAAGACCCTAGATATCCTAATCATGTTTATAGGTTGTCCAAGGCATTATATGGGCTTAAGCAAGCCCCAAGAGCTTGGTATGAGCGCCTTTGGGACTTCCTCATTGAGAAGGGCTTCACCATTGGGAAGGTCGACACCACACAATTCACCAAGAAGCTTGATGGGCACATCTTCATTTGTCAAGTGTATGTTGATGATATCATCTTTGGATCATCAAATGAAGATTCTTGCAAAGAGTTTGGTGAATTGATGTCAAAGGAGTTCGAGATGTCAATGATTGGAGAGCTTACATTTTTTCTTGGTTTTCAAATCAAACAAATAAGAGAAGGGATTTTCATCTCTCAAGAGAAATATACAAATGATCTTCTCAAGAGATTCAAGATGGATGAATGTAAGCCAATCAAGACACCAATGCCAACCAATGGACATCTCAACCTAGATGAGGGAGCTACCACGGTTGATCAAACTATCTACCGCTCTATGATTAGTAGCTTGTTATATTTAACCGCATCTAGGCTCGACATCATGTTTAGTGTGTGTATGTGTGCAAGATTTCAAGTTAATCCTAAGGAAACTCATTTAATTATCGTAAAAAGAATCCTTAGGTATCTTAAGCACACACCAAGCATTGGCCTTTGGTATCCCAAAGGAGCTATATTTGAGTTAGTTGGCTATTCCGATTCGGATTATGCCAGTTGCAAAGTTGATAGAAAAGCACATCCGGAGGGTGCCATTTACTTGGTAGATCACTTGTGTCTTGGTCCTCCAAGAAGCAAAATTGTGTGGCTTTGTCCACCGCCGAAGCAGAATACATTGTCACGGGTGCTTGTTGTGCACAAATACTTTATATGAAACAAACTTTGCTAGACTATAGTGTAGTTCTAGATAAAATACCTCTTTTGTGCGACAATAAAAGTGCGGTAAAACTTGCAAATAATCTGGTTCAACACTCTCGCACCAAGCACATAGATATCCGCCATCACTTTCTTAGAGATCATGTTGCTAAAAATGATATATCATTAGAAGGTGTAAAGACCGAGGATCAATTGGCGGATATCTTCACTAGACCGCTAGATGAGGCAACATTTTGTAGATTGCGGAATGAGCTCAATGTTCTTGATTTTAGTAACTTCACTAAAAAATGAGCTTGGGTTGTCCCTTGCATTGTATTGTAATATACAACATGTTTAATTTTTGGTAATGCATATAGGGCTTGTCTAACATGGTTAAGATAACCACCGTAAAGCGTGTGAAGAAGCTTAACCTTGGATCAAACTTGACAAGCAACTAGATTTATCTTCAAGTATTGCATTGCATATGCATGAATGTTGTTTTATCGTTTATCTTCAATTGCCCTCTTATTGCCTATTTTCATAAAAAGAATAATAGCCTAAGGCAAAATATTTTTGAAAAAACATGAGGGTTTGAGAGAGGTCACTCACATCAGTCTCAATTGGTGTTTATTTGGATCTTATTGGAGTTGGGACTTAATTGGGAATAGGCAGCACGATGCATTTTGAAGATTCGCTGGAAAATGAGTGACCGGACGCTGCACCGGACTCTGTTGTCCAGTGTCCAGTCAGTTCACAGGAGGTGAACTTGCTACGAAGGAGTGACTGGACGCTAGAATAGTGTTCTCCCAGCGTCCAGTCAGATAGTGTCTCTACGTCCGGTCGATCAAAGACGATGAAGACAGCTTGCACTGGACTCTAGCTGGGCTCGGTCGGTGTCCACCGGACGTGTTCGGTCGTGATTCCAGGGGTTTTGGACCTTACTAGAATCGACTGGACGCTGGGTGATAGCGTCCGGTCACTGCCACCGGAGCGTCCGGTCAGTAGAAAACGTGCGCGTTCTAGATTCTTTTCCCGTTTCCTTCTCTGTCTCGCAGGGGACCCCCATATAATGCTGCGTGCGTCGTTGAAAGGTCCTTGTGTGGTTTTGGTAATTGAGTGACAACCTAGGTGGACTAATTGTGTTTATGTGAGATACATAGGTGATTAGTCCACAGGTACATGTGTGTGAGCAACATATGCCATGAAGGTAAAAATGGCTTGGAGATGTTGCAAAGCTCACACATGTGAAGATGAAGGAGCTTAAATGCACATGAGACATGACATTGAGTCATGTGATCAAGGTGGAGAAGATCAAGACAAGACTTGGCTTGATGGACCAGTTGCAAGCGTGAAGGGCAAGTCGGAGGCTTTGGAGCATTGGACCGTGTGGCGGTGAAGCTTGAGCAAGACTTGGCGCTGATGGACAAAGGCAACGGTGAAAAGCAAGTAAAGTCAAGATCGATGAACCAATATGATCACGTGATGATATGAAGTGGATCATATCATTGTTGATCATGTTGGTGCATGTGTTGCATCGATATTGGAGGAGATGGAATGGAATGCGCAAGGCAAAGGTATAACCTAGGGTATTTCATTTCACCGGTCATAGGTGTGTAGAGAAGTTTATGACCGGGTTTAGGATAGATGGCTGTACTATCAAGAGGGGCAAACTTGTTTGCATATCGGTCATCTAGTGCCACTCGAGTGATCTAACTTTGCATCGTCGCTAGGATCGAGTGGTGTGGCAAGTTGAGTGGCTAATCCTTTGAAAAAATGATTGTGAAAATGCTAACACACATACACATGATGGTGTACACTTGGTGGTGTTGGCACATTTGCAAAGGTGAAGAAGTTGGTGATGAAAACGAGTGAGTCACGCTGGTTACAGAGTGACCGGATGCGTTCGGTATGGTGACCGGACACGTCCGGTATTTGGCGGCGTACTCAGCGATCGGATGCGTCCGGTCGCCACACCGGATGCATCCGGTGTGAGTCAGAGAAAATAGTGTTCGGTAGTGCAGTTGATCGGACGCTGGCAGCATCCGGTCTGGTGTGACCGGACGCGTCCGGTCGTCAGAGGATGCTTACTGTACTCGACCGGACGCTGAGGCTCAGCGTCCGGTCAGTTTCTAACAGACGCGTTCGGTCATTTCATGCTGAGCGTCCGGTCGTCTTGTTAGAGAGCCGTTGGAAGCAATGGTCAGACACATGGTGGTCAGGCAGCTACTGGACACGTCTGGTATGCACGGCCGGTGCGTCCGGTGCAGCGTCCGGTGCTGCGTCCGGTCGGCCCAAAAAACGCCCAGTGAAGGGGTAACGACTAGTTTAGCCCATGGGGCTATAAATAGAAGTGGCCTTCGGCCATGGCTGGTGCTGAGCACCTTGAGGGACTTTGTGTCCATGCTTGAGAGTGCTTAGGAGCCCTCCATCTCACACATACTTGATAAGTGATCATCCAATTGTGTGAGTGAGCGATTCTAGTGCGATTGCATCATAAGGTTGCATCGAGTGACACTAGGTGATCGAGTTGCAAGCCGGTGGTGCTTATTACTCTTGGAGGTTGCCACCTCCTAGACGGCTTGGTGGTGGTCTCCGTCGAAGCCCGCAAGAAGCTTGTGCGGCACTCCGGAGAAGTGCTTGTGAGGGGCACTTGTGCTCATCCCGCGGGAGTCGCAAAGAGCAACTTTAGTAAAGCGTGTCATTGAGCTACCCTCACTTAAGGGGTAGGTTCTTGCAGCGCCCGACGTGCGGGCTTAGCGGGTGATGCTAATTAGCCGCCGAACCACCAAGTGAGCGGTCGACACAACGGGGACTAGCGTGTTGGCCAACACGTGAACCTCGGGAGAAAAATCATCGTGTCAACCTTGTTCTTCCCATTGGTTTGCATCCCTATTACACAAGCTTGCAATTACTTTTATACATATTAAGCTTGTGTAGTTGCTCTTGTAATTAGATAGCTTGTGTAGCTTGCTAATTACCTTCTTGCTTGTGTAGCATAGAAGTAGCTCCCTTGTGTGGCTAATTTGGTTTGTGTAACCTTGTTAGTCACATTACTTAGTTTGTGTAGCTAAGTATTTGCGCTCTCTAATTTAGTATTGGTTGCCTTGTTATTGAGCATTGCTAGTGAGCTTAGTTGGCTTTGTGCTTTTGCTTACTAGCATGTGTAGGAGCTCCCTTGTTGCTTGAAGTACTAGAAGCATAGGTTTGTGTGACCTTGCTCCTAGAATTGGTTAGGTGAGCTTTAGCTAGCCCGGCACCTTTGTTGCTTGATTAGTATCTTTGGAAGGTGCTAAAGAACATAGATAGAGGGATGTAGTCTTGGCTAGACCAATCGTCTTAATTCCGCACTTATTTCGGTTAGCCAACGTGATTAATTTTAGAAAAGACTATTCACCCCTCCTCTAGTCCGTCATCTCGACCCTTCAAGTGGTATTAGAGCCCGGTCTCTCATTTGTGGTCTTCACCGACCTAAGAGGATGGCATCTAATGGGCTAGATGTTTGTGAGGCACACATTTTTTATGGCACAAACTTTGCACTTTGGAAAAATCAGATGCTTGATCATTTTCGTGCAAAGGGACCTAAATTTTGGTGGGTTGTCACTAGTGGTCTCACCCATGTCTTGGATCATAGAACTCTAACCAAAGCTCAAAGAGTCCTCTATGAATTTGATGCACATGCTTGTTGTTTTTTATTGAATGCTTTATATTTTGATTTGATGAAGCAAGTAAACTACAAGGGGATCGCTCGTGAGATATGGGAGTCCATCAAGGAAACCTTCGGTGATTCCTCCACATGGGATGATGGCAAATTCAAGAAGGAGGATGAGCCTAAGAAGGAGGTGCATGAGTGTGTCGAGCATGATCACAATTTGGTGATTGTGAAAGATTGCTCCACCTCATGGTCAAGTGATGATGATAATGATCAATCTACTACAAGTTCACTTGATAAGGTTGATGATGATGCCACAAGTATTGCAAGTGATGATGCTACCCCATGCACACTTGATGGTAATGATGGTTCATGCTCAAGCCATGATGAAGATGCTACTACATGCTCTCCAACCACACCACATTGCTTCATGTCACAAGGTGACACCAAGGTATCAAATGATAATGTGGTTGATCATATTGATTCATATGATGAGCTTGTTAGTAGACTTGCTAGCATGACCATGTCTTTAGAAAATGAGAAAGCTAAAACATTGAAATTAGAAAATGAAAACTCATTTCTAAAGAACTCTTGTGAAGAACATAAGAAATTACATAATGCTTATAGATCTTCACTTGATGAGCTAAAATTGAATCATGAGACACTACTTGCATCTCATGATGAATTATTAGAACAACATGCTTCTCTCATTAAAGTGTTTACAAAGAAACTTAAAAATAATGAGAGCTCATCACATGGATCAAATGATAAATCACAAATTGTTGCTAATCCTTGTGATGTAGGCAAGAAGCATGTATCCACCTCTTGTGATGATTTATTAGATATGCCATGCTCTTCACAATTAGATGCTTGTTCTACTTCAATGTCTTGTGAGACTAACCTTTTGAAGGAGAACAATGAGCTCAAAAATGAAGTGAAGAAATTGAGCAACAAGTTAGAGAGGTGCTACAACTCAAAAGTCACCTTTGAGCACATATTGAAGACTCAAAGAAACTATGGTGACAAGTGTGGCCTTGGCTTCAACAAGAGCAAGATCAAGGGCAAAAGATAGGGCAAGAGAAGATATGAAAGAGAGATGAAGAAGCAATAACAAGAGAAGCTCTCTCATTTCATGCGCTTCAAGTGCCATGAAGTGGGACATCTTGCAAATGGTTGCCCCAATGAAGAAAAGCTCAAGTTGAAGAAAGAAGAAGAGAGGCTAAGGAATGTGAAGTGCTTCAAGTGCCGCACTTGGGGTCATCTTACCTCAATGTGCCCAACCAAGCAATTGGTGAAGCAACAAGTGAAGCCTCAACCAAAGCCACAAGTTGAGCAAGAGAAGACACCCCAAGAGCAAATCAAGATCAACCATGAAGATGGTGATGATTTGATGATAAAGAAGAAGAAAACAAGAAGGGGTGGAAAGGCAAGGCATCCAATGCAAACTCAAGATGCCAAGATGATGAGCAAGAATGAAGATAAAAAGAAAGATTATGCTCACATCAAGTGCTTCAAGTGTGGAAGTATGGGACACTTTGCCTCTAAGTGTTCTACCAAGCTTGATAAGAAGGCTCAAGCAATCCATGAGAGGCAAGGCAATGAGAAGCACCACATGAGCAAAGAAGAGAAGGCTCAATCAAAGAGAAAGTGCTACTCATGTCGGGAAAGGGGACACATGGCACATTCATGTCCCCTAGGTGACATTTCTAAGCCTATTTCAATTGTTTATAATAATATGCTTAGGAAGGATGGCAATGGTACCTCATTGGTTGCAATTGCAAAACATCCCGCTACTCATACTAAGGCATCGCCTAAGTATGTTGCTCCTAACTTGAGAGGATCCAAAATTGTTTGGGTACCATCAAAAAGTGGATGAATGTGTGTAGGTACCATGGCATTGGAGGCTTGATTCAAATAGTGTTCATATTAATCATCATATGTTGAATCAAGCATTGAAGCTTAGTGCATATCCAACCCAATGCTAAATGAAAATTGAATGAAGTCCAAGTGCTACAACATACAAGTGTCATATTCAAGTTGTGGTGATTTATTGGATTATTTGATGGCTTGCAAATATTTAAGTTGAAGCTTGCTAGTTGGATGATCATGAGCTAACCAAGGTATATCTCTTGTTGATCATTTCATTTGGATGCATATGAGTTGATTGAATTGGATAAATATACATTGTTGCTTGCTATAAGATGATTGAATGGATAATGGATTAGTAGTCAAGTTTGGATTGATTTGTGTTGGATAAATTCATAAGATGACATTTAGTAAGTGGTCTGAATGGATATATGTCTTATGGAAGTATTCAAACAAGTTAGCTTCAAGTTTGATTCATATTTAATGAAGTATAGCTCAATTGTTGAAATATGTCCTATATTGCAAAATCTGAGCTAGCTGTGAACTTAGCCATGTTTGAGAAATCAAAACTTATTGGATTGGCTTGAAAATTAGTGTACATGCTCTAGACTTATGGTATAAGATGCCGTAGAAATTTCATGAAAATTGGATAAGAAATGCTTTGGTTTTGGAGTGGTTCTTGTCAGCTATAGTGCAGCAGTTTTCAGCATTTAGCAGTGGTGGAAGAATTGAAATATGGCAGCAATCTAGAAGTCAAATTGAGCTCAAATTTTTAAATCTGCTAGATAACTTAGTATTGCACATCTCCACCAAATTTCGTGGTATTTGGATTTGTAATTTGGGAGATATGCTTATTTCTTTGAAGAGTACAAAATCTGTTAGAAAAGTGACAAATGTTGGATTGATCTAGAGTCACTTTGATTGAAAGGTCCTCAAGTTGGAAACATGTTTACAAGTGTTTGAGGTACCTAAGTTTGGTTTTGAGATGATCTAAAAGCATGACAAGCAAAGAGTACAAGGCCATTTAATTGTGGAGCGTACTTTGCATATATTTGGTACTCAAATTAAAAGATCAAGATCAAACTCAAGATGAAGTTGAAGTTTAAGTTCAAGTGACTATTGGAAATCATTTGGAAGAAAGAAAAGGACTTAAAGAAGGAATCAAGGTTACTCATCAAGTTAAGTCCATCACTTGGATCAATCAATCAAGTTATTTCAAGTGAGTGTCAAGAATGGTTCTTGGAGAGAGGTCACTTCTCCCTAGTGTAGGGGCTTGCCGCCTATGTGTAGGTAAATAAAGTGTGGTACTTGGAAGGCTAACATGGAAGTGGTGATCCGAGGAACATTTGAGATGCTTAGTTGAAGCAATCAAAAGGGTTGATCAAGAAAAGCAAGCAACACCCAAAAGAGAGCTAGTCATGATATTTCAAGTGGTATTCTTAAATTGATGCTCTCATGCAAGCAAAGATCAAAAGATAAAGCAAGTCAACCACAACAAGAAAGAGCACTTGATTATAAGTGGTATTCATCTCATATGGGTGAAGAATAAAATTCAACATGGTATCTATTGGTCTTCACCAAGCTTATAATTGGACTTCACATTGCTATTGGAGTAATGAATTAGAATCTATGTGACTATCCTCTACTCCAACATAGCAAAGGTATCATTGTAATGTGCATGATCATTTCACCCCTTACTAGTATGCGGTTAGTGCATATAGTACATGCTTCATAGGATCATGCATAACAAATGAAATGCTTAAATTCATAACCTACCACTATTGTTTGAATGATTACTTGATCTAGTGGTTAGTACATGAATTTGTTCATGAGCTAGTGATCCCAAGTACTTGATCTAATTTGGATTGCTAACAAGTGACAAGTACAACATTGGCAAGATAACCCTTGTAAGAGGTGTGAAGAAGCTTGTCATTGGTTCAAACCGGACTTGAAAGCTTAGGCAAGTCAATTTAGTTCAAGTCAATCATAGAAGCTCATGATAGTGATAAGAGTACAAGCACAAGACAACAGTGCAAATGGATATCTAGTTTGTATGTTTCAAATGGTATTTAGACTCAAGTATTTTATGAAGAATCTACAAATAATGTCTAGATCAACTCACAAGTGATATCCTAAAAGTGGTACTCATGAAGATAGCAAATGTTCAAGAAATGGTCTTTATTGATAAATCAAACAAGTGGTTCCAAACTAGAAGATTCTTTCAAGTGGTATCTACTTCATACAAGTGGTATTACATCTATATATGATATCAACCATGAAAGACGATGGTTCCACAAGTGATCCTCAACTTTAAGTGATCATCAAATGAAGAATGCATCCCTCAACTACAAGAGCTCAAGTGTATCAAATGGATGACTCATGCTATCACATAGGGGGAGATATACCACAAATTGATATCAAGATCAAAGATCCTATATGTGGTATTTCAAGAAGCCCTACACAAGATACAAGTGATACAAGTTACAAGTAGTGTCATTCCAACAATCATGAAGATGTCCATAAAAATGCAAGATTCAAACCTCAACCATCTACCCCAAATGTATACCTTTGCATCAATGAGAAGCACACCTTTTATGGAAATTGATGACAAAGGGGGAGAGATTGTACAAAGATATGAAAGCCTTTATAGGGGGGAGAGATAAATTGTGTAAGGGGAGAGATAAGATATGAAAGGAGGTTGGACATGAATATGGACAAAGAGGGAGCAACATTGAAGAAAAAGAGATAGATCAAAATTCTTGGACAAGAGAAGCACACAAGTAGGGGGAGCAAGCTCATGAACTTTGATTGATTGCATTTGATATGTGCATATTCATGTGCTTGCTTGCATTGCATAAGCTTTCAAATTCAATATGAATGCTTCTGTGGTGTATGCTAGTTGTAGAACTTGAATGATGATTTGATAACTAGCATGCTTAGGATGATAGCTAGACACTTGGTATGTTTTTCAAGTAATGCTAGTACCTTGCTTTTAATGTTGATCTTACAAGGTATCTAGTGCTTGTATTTCCAAGTGATATCTAGCTAACTGAAGGGACCGTGACGCCTAAGAGGGGGGGGGGGGGTTAATTAGGCAACTTAAAATTATAACTCTAAACTTTGGCCTCTTTTTCTAACCCTAGCAAAACCTATGCAATAGATAAACTATCTATATGTGCAACTACGGTTTTGCTAGTGTGTTGCTAGTGTGTTGCTATCTCTACCGCAAACGTAGTAAAGTAATCAATGTAAATGCGGAAGCTAAAGAGCAAGGTAGAGATATGCAAACTCCCGTCGACGACTCCGGTTTTTACCAAGGTATCGAGAAGCGCGCAAGCTTCCCCTACTCCTCGTTGGAGCCCCTCGCAAGGAATCCCTCGCAAGGGCCAAGCTCCCGGTCAGGTAACTCCATGGATAGCCTCAGGCCTTCCCCACGCGCAAGTGGGTCTCCAATGTGCCTCTCGGTAAGCCTCTCCCGGATGCTTCCCGCCGTCTTCACTATCAAGCTTTCGGCTGAAACGCCGCAGGCCTTGTTCCCTCCGGTACACGGTGGCGGCCACACCACAAATGCGGTTGGTGTGATCTCGCAAGACTTCAAGCCCCTCCAATGTACAACACTTGTGCTCGCAAGCATGGGGTGGCAAGAGGTATGCAAACCTCACTAAACACTAGGCAAACACCTAGAGCAAGCGCATAAGCGGTGGTCTAATCAACTTAAGCACTTCGCAAAGCACTTATGCTAATCACCTAATAAAACACTAAGCACTATGCATGTGGAGATCACTAGAATGGTGTATCAACACTCTTGGTATATTTCCTCAGCTCCACTACTGTCAAATGGCCAGTTGGGGGTTGTATTTATAAGCCCCACTGAGAAAGTAGCCGTTGGGGTCGAACTCCCGCGAAATTGCTACTGACCGGACGCTGAATCGTCCTGACCGGACGCGTCCGGTCGTCCCGACCATTGAGCCGACAATACACTGATCGGACGCTGGCCAGTGTCCGGTCGCCTGCCACCGGACGCGTTCGGTCGCAGATGTGCTGCTCTGGAACCTTACTATAATTGATCGGACGCTGCTGTCCTGCGTCCGGTCGGTTGCCGCCAGCGTTTGGTCGCCTGTCTACTGAGTCCTCTACCCAGCGTCCGGTCGCTTGTCCAGCGTCCGGTCCATCGTCCGGTTACCTAGTTTCTTCGTGATCTTGCGTACGGCTTGGTTCCAATCTTCATGCTTGGACTTTGCTTGATCTTTTGGGTCTTCTTTTGTGCTCCTAAGGTCTTGCTTGAGGTGTTGATCATCGGATCATCACATCACCTTCGTCCAAGTTATGTCTTGCACCCTATTGAACTACAAAGCAAACACTTGCAAATACATTAGTCTAATTTGGTTGTGTTGGACATCAAACACCAAAATCCAAAGTAAATGGGCCAAGGGTCCATTTTCCTTATAATCTCCCCATTTTTGGTGATTGATGCCAACACGACCAAAGCAAGCAAATAATAAGAATTTGGAAGATTAAAAGACTACCTACTTGCTAGGATGCAATGCAAAGGGCAAGTTTATTGGATACTTAAAGATATCAATTAAAATCAAATAAGATATTAAGGGATACCAATTGAAGTCAATTGTAAGATACCAATTGAAACTTTTACTTAAACGATTGTCTTGCCCTTGCAAATGTCCCCATGTGATATTATGGATTAAAGCCTAGCTTTCTAAAAAAATCTCCCCCATTACTTAGACTAACCCATAATTCACTTTCCTCCCTTTCTCGGACCATTACTACTTGTAACTAAATGCTTGTCTTTGGTCCTTCAAATTCTCCCCCTTTGGCATCAAACACCGAAAAGGAAGACATTAGTAGCACAAGAGAGGGTCAAATTTCATGATCCTTTATATATAGAGTGAAATGGATCACAAGATTTGACTCTCACATTATATAGACTAAGCTCCCCCTAAATGTATGCATACCTATGGTAGAAAGCAAGGCATATGCATACTTAGCAATTTATTGTACAAGAGAGTTTAATCTATATAATGCATGGAGAAAGCATATAAATATGAAATGAGATCAATATGATGATGCCAATTGACGAATGATGCTTAACTCCGGGGACTCCAATTTCCTTACAATGAGACTGCTACACATGTGATAGATTTGAAAAAAAAATGATACCATTTGAAAAAAGTGTTAGTCTCAGGGCATCCAACTTGTAGATTAAGCTCCCCCTAAATTTGTGCACACAAGTGTTGAATACTTGTAAAATTTGTGCACATTGATTTAAGTATCAAAATACCACTTGAAAGATGGTATTTGGGAGAGATTATCTACAATTTGGACTTTGGAACATATTAGATAAATAAATGTAAAACAAGCTATGTGCCGTGCTTCTAAACAATTTTAAACCCTGTAGGTTTGCTCCAAGGGTTGATAATGAAACCGAGCAAGCCGACCATATGATATACCTATTGAATGCATGACAAAAGATTAAGCATGTAAATGCAAACATAGGCATGAAAGATAACTAGCTGCTTTAAGAGTATACCAATTGTAAAACAATGCCAATTGAAAAAAATACTAAATGAAAGTAAATGACATCTAGTTACCTAACATGGGAAGGGGAATTTGGGTCCATAGTATTCACTAACCCACTTGGCAATGATTTTGTCCATCATGATGCACCCCATGAAATGCACCCATACTTTGCCAAGTCTCCAAATTCCCCGACGTCTGACGGACTTCTCACTTCCCTTTCGGGATCCAAACCTTCTTGGTGCTCTTCATGTTTGAGATGATTTCCTTTGGCACCCAAAAGCGTTTGACCCCATTGTTGTTGGCTTGCTTGTTCACCTTGATGGCCACCACCTTGTCATTTTTCTTCTTCTTCAAGAGATAAGGTGTGGAGGCCTTCTTGTCCACCTTGTTGGTGTAGGTGTTGGAGAGCTTGCTTGTTTGCTTTTTCTCCTTCTTCTTTGCTCCTCCCCCATTCTTCACCTTGCACTCATAGGACTTGTGACCTTCCTTGTGGCACACGTAACAAACCACGGTTTGTCCTTCATCAAGCTTCTTCACTCCCTTGACGGTGTTATCTTGATGAAGTTGGGTTTGCTTCGCCTTGCCTTTCACTTGAGTCAAGTCCTTGGTGAGGCGAGCTACTTCTTGCTTGAGTTGCTCATTCTCCTTTGCCACCGTTTGTGTGCATGTATCTACAACAACTTTCTCAACACAAACTTGGTTGCACAAAGGTGAGTCTAAACATAAATCATGGCTAGAAGTAGAGGCATCCTTTTTAGACATGTTAATGATAGAACTTTTATTTTTAGATGCCTTGGTGGGGATTGTGCTAATGGCTTCAAGATTAGCAACTTTATTAGTTAGCTCATCACAATGTTTGCACATGATTTTCATTTTAGCAAGCAAACTATTATATGCTTCTTGTGAGCTAACTAACTTTTCTTTTAATTTTTCATTTTTCTTTTCAAGTTGCTCATCATTGATTGTGCATGCATTTGTTGTTACACTAGCCTCAAGTTTCTCAATTTTAGTAGATAGTTCAACATTGAGATTAGCAAAGTTCTCATATTGTTCAAGCAAGGTTTTGTATGCTTTTTGTGAACTATCTAGCTTTTCAGTTAAGCTTTTGAGCTTCTTTTGTTGACTAGTGCAAGCTTTAGCAAATTTAAGATTTTCTTGCACAAGTTCATGATAAGAAGGCATGTCCTCATCACTATCACTCTCACTAGAGGAAGAGCTTTCGTTACCTCGTGCCATAAGGCACACACGAGAGGAGCTTGATGATGAGTGCTTGCGGCCTCGCCTCTTGTGATGGGGTTCTTCTTCACTTGAAGAATCATCCCATGATCTTATTGATGTAAGGGCTTGGTTCTTGTATGCCTTCTTTTTTGTCTTGGGTGTGGGCTTGTTTGGACAAACTTCCACAAAGTGCCCCAACTCGCCGCATCCATAGAATCCTCTCTTTCTATGCTCTTTTCTTTGATTTGTGAAAATGAGATCTTGAATTTGGATGGGCACACCCTTGACATTGAGCCTTTGGATCATCTTTTCCACCTTGTTGATTAATTTGATTGATTCTTCATCAAGATCGGAGGTGGAGGAGGAAGATTGATCATCACTTGAATCTTTATCATCATCATCGTCCTTATCTTCTTCTTTACTTGAGGAGCTTGAGCTTGAGCTTGACTCAACTTTCTTGCCCTTCATCTTTTTCTTCTCGCTACAAGCGAGAGCTTTGTCTTTGCTTGATGAAGATGCTTTTCCTTGACCCATCTTACGTGATATTTCAAATGCCACTAGCTTGCCAATGACAATGCCCGGGGTCATGGTGCTCAAGTTCTCCATGTTGTGAAGGATGGTGATGATGCTTGCATATTTCTTTTGTGGTAGAATGGAGATGATCTTCCTCACGATGTCCGCATCATCTAGCTTTAATAATCCTATTGAATGGAGCTCATTGATAATTAGATTCAATCGAGAATACATATCACGAACAAGCTCATCATCATTTATAGCAAAGGAATCATAATTTTGCTTGGCTAGACAATGTTTTTGCTCATAGACATTACTTGTGCCGTCATGAAGCTCTTGGAGTTTTAACCAAATTTCATGTGCCGTATTTAAGGTGAACACTTGGTTAAACACATCCATGCTAAAAGATTCAAACAAGCAATTCTTAGCTCTAGCATTGAAATGCATTTCTTTTTCATCACTCTTTGTGGGCTTTTCAGGATTCTTAATGGGTTTCATCCCGTCACGAGTGACTCTCCATACACCTAAATCAACCGCCTCAAGGTGGCAGGCCATTCTTGCTTTATAGTAAAGGAAGTTAGTGCCATCAAATTATGGAGGCCTAGCGGTATCCATCCCAACCACTCTACAATAGCGTCGGCTCAACGGTGGTTAAGCCAAAGGTCCAAAAATGAGCCAACCGGCTCTGATACCAATTGAAGGGACCGTGACGCCTAAGAGGGGGGGGGGTTAATTAGGCAACTTAAAATTCTAACTCTAAACTTTGGCCTCTTTTTCTAACCCTAGCAAAACCTATGCAATAGATAAACTATCTAGATGTGCAACTACGGTTTTGCTAGTGTGTTGCTAGTGTGTTGCTATCTCTACCGCAAACGTAGTAAAGTAATCGATGTAAATGCGGAAGCTAAAGAGCAAGGTAGAGATATGCAAACTCTCGTCGACAACTCTGGTATTTTTACTGAGGTATCGAGAAGCGCGCAAGCTTCCCCCTAGTCCTCGTTGGAGCCCCTCGTAAGGAATCCCTTGCAAGGGCCAAGCTCCCGGTCAGGTAACTCCATGGATAGCCTTGGGCCTTCCCCACGCGCAAGTGGGTCTCCGATGTGCCTCTCGGTAAGCCTCCCCCGGATGCTTCCCGTCGTCTTCACTATCAAGCTTTCGGCTGAAACGCCGCGGGCCTTGTTCCCTCTGGTACACGATGGCGGCCACACCACAAACGCGGTTGGTGTGATCTCGCAAGACTTCAAGCCCCTCCGATGTACAACACTTGTGCTCGCAAGCACGGGGTGGCAAGAGGTATGCAAACCTCACTAAACACTAGGCAAACACATAGAGCAAGCGCATAAGCGGTGGTCTAATCAACTTAAGCACTTCGCAAAGCACTTATGCTAATCACCTAATAAAACACTAAGCACTATGCATCTGGAGATCACTAGAATGGTGTATCAACACTCTTGGTATGTTTCCTCAGCTCCACTACTGTCAAATGGCCGGTTGGGGGTTGTATTTATAAGCCCCACTAAGAAAGTAGCCGTTGGGGTCGAACTCTCGTGAAACTGCTACTGACCGGACGTTGAATCGTCCTGACCGGACACGTCCGGTCGTCCCGACCGTTGAGCCGACAATACACTGATCGGACGCTGGCCAGCGTCCGGTCACCTGCCACCGGACGCGTCCGGTCGCAGATGTGCTGCTCTGGAACCTTACTGTAATCAATCGGACGCTGCTGTCCTGTGTCCGGTCGGTTGCCGCCAGCGTCCGGTCGCCTGTCTACCGAGTCCTCTGCCCAGCGTCCGGTCGCTTGTCCAGCGTCCGGTCCATCGTCCAGTTACCTGGTTTCTTCACGATCTTGCGTACGGCTTAGTTCCAATCTTGATGCTTGGACTTTGCTTGATCTTTTGAGTCTTCTTTTGTGCTCCTAAGGTCTTGCTTGAGGTGTTGATCATCGGATCATCACGTCACCTTCGTCCAAGTTACGTCTTGCACCCTATTGAACTACAAAGCAAACACTTGCAAATACATTAGTCCAATTTGGTTGTGTTGGACATCAAACACCAAAATCCAAAGTAAATGGGCCAAGGGTCCATTTTCCTTACACTAACCATGGTGCTAAGGATGAACTTAAAGGTGCAACTCCGATTAGTACATGCTTCAAAGGTTTATTCTATACACCTTAGCATCATTTTGTAGTAATTACTCTCCCACATTTTTAATCTATGCATATGTGCGAGCTTCAAATCAAACACTCTAGCACATATGTAGGGGGAGCTAATACTACCATTTCGGATTTGTGGTACTTGTCAAAAATCATTTTCACATGGTAAAATTGCTTGGGCAAGCAACATGAATCCAAAAGAGCTTAATTTCCATATCTTTGTAAAGTTGTCATCAATTACCAAAAAGGGGGAGATTGAAAGGTCATTGTGTGGTTTTGGTAATTGAGTGACAACCTAGGTGGACTAATTGTGTTTATGTGAGATACATAGGTGATTAGTCCACAGGTACATGTGTGTGAGCAACATATGCCATGAAGGTGAAAATGGCTTGGAGATGTTGCAAAGCTCACACATGTGAAGATGAAGGAGCTTAAATGCACATGAGACATGACATTGAGTCATGTGATCAAGGTGGAGAAGATCAAGACAAGACTTGGCTTGATGGACCGGTTGCAAGCGTGAAGGGCAAGTCGGAGGCTTTGGAGCAATGGACCGTGTGGCGGTGAAGCTTGAGCAAGACTTGGCGCCGATGGACGAAGGCAACGGTGAAAAGCAAGTAAAGTCAAGATCGATGAACCAATATGATCACATGATGATATTTAGTGGATCATATCATTGTTGATCGTGTTGGTGCATGTGTTGCATCGACATTGGAGGAGATGGAATGGAATGCGCAAGGCAAAGGTATAACCTAGGGAATTTCATTTCACCGGTCATAGGTGTGTAGAGAAGTTTATGACCGGGTTTAGGATAGATGGCCGTACTATCAAGAGGGGCAAACTTGTTTGCATATCGGTCATCTAGTGCCACTCGAGTGATCTAACTTTGCATCGTCGCTAGGATCGAGTGGCGTGGCAAGTTGAGTGGCTAATCCTTTGAAAAATGATTGTGAAAATGCTAACACACATACACATGATGGTGTACACTTGGTGGTGTTGGCACATTTGCAAAGGTGAAGAAGTTGATGATGAAAACGAGTGAGTCGCGCTGGTTACAGAGTGACCGGACGCTTCCGGTATGGTGACCGGACACGTCCGGTATGGCGGCATACTCAGCGATCGGACGCGTCCGGTCACCACACCGGACGCGTCTGGTGTGAGTCAGAGAAAACAGTGTTCGGCAGTGCAGTCGATCAGACGCTGGAAGCGTCCGGTCCGGTGTGACTGGACACGTCCGGTCATCAGAGGATGCTTACTGTACTCGACCGGACGCTGAGGCTCAGCGTCCGGTTAGTTTCTAACAGACGCGTCCGGTCGGTCCTGGAGGCTTACTGGACTCGACCGGACACAGCGGCTGAGCGTCCGGTCATTTCATGCTGAGCGTCCGGTCATCTTGTCAGAGAGCCGTTGGAGGCAATGGTCGGACACGTGGCGGTCAGGCAGCTACCGGACATGTCCGGTATAGCGACCAGACACATCCGGTATGCACGGCCGGTGCGTCCGGTGCTGCGTCCGGTCGGCCCGAAAAATGCCCAATGAAGGGGTAACGGCTAGTTTAGCCCATGGGGCTATAAATAGAAGTGGCCTTCGGCCATGGCTGGTGCTGAGCACCTTGGGGGACTTTGTGTCCATGCTTGAGAGTGCTTAGGAGCCCTTCATCTCACACATACTTGATAAGTGATCATCCGATTGTGTGAGTGAGCGATTCTAGTGCGATTGCATCGTGAGGTTGCATCGAGTGGCACTTGGTGATCGAGTTGCAAGCTGGTGGTGCTTGTTACTCTTGGAGGTTGCCACCTCCTAGACGGCTTGGTGGTGGTCTCCGTCGAAGCCCGCAAGAAGCTTGTGCGGCGCTCCAGAGAAGTGCTTGTGAGGGGCACTTGTGCTCGCCCCAAGGGAGTCGCGAAGAGCAACTTTAGTAAAGCGTGTCATTGAGATACCCTCACTCAAGGGGTAGGTTCTTGTGGCGCCTGACGTGCGGGCTTAGCGGGTGATGCTAATTAGCCGCCGAACCACCAAGTGAGCGGTCGACACAACGGGGACTAGCGTGTTGGCAAACACGTGAACCTCGGGAGAAAAATCATCGTGTCAACCTTGTTCTTCCTGTTGGTTTGCATCCCTATTACACAAGCTTGCAATTACTTTTATACATATTAAGCTTGTGTAGTTGCTCTTGTAATTAGATAGCTTGTGTAGCTTGCTAATTACCTTCTTGCTTGTGTAGCATAGAAGTAGCTCCCTTGCGTGGCTAATTTGGTTTGTGTAACCTTGTTAGTCACATTACTTAGTTTGTGTAGCTAAGTATTTGCGCTCTCTAATTTGGCATTGGTTGCCTTGTTATTGAGCATTGCTAGTGAGGTTAGTTGGCTTTGTGCTTTTGCTTACTAGCATGTGTAGGAGCTCCCTTGTTGCTTAAAGTACTAGAAGCATAGGTTTGTGTGACCTTGCTCCTAGAATTGGTTAGGTGAGCTTTAGCTAGCCCGGCACCTTTGTTGCTTGATTAGTATCTTTGGAAGGTGCTAAAGAACATAGATAGAGGGGCGTAGTCTTGGCTAGACCAATCGTCTTAATTCCGCACTTATTTCGGTTAGCCAACGTGATTAATTTTAGAAAAGACTATTCACCCCTCCTCTAGTCCGCCATCTCGACCCTTCAGCCGTTCCTTGACCTAACCCACATCCTGCATCTCGCCGACATCGCCTTCGCCACCGCTCGCGCTCACCGCCACCGCCGCACGCCATCACGCCTCCGCGCCCCCGCACCTTCGCGCACCACCGCCCGCGCCTCCACGCGCTGCCGCTCGCGCCCGAGTCGCCGTCGCGCGCCGCTGCCGCCACGCCCTGCTCCCCATGCCAGCACCGCCATCTCACAGCAGTGCCTTGCTCCCCGCGCTAGCGCCACCATCTCACTGCCGCGCCCTGCTCCCGCGCCACTATTGCCCCTGCGCGCGCAGTTCTCCAGCGCCGCCGAGCAAGCCCGTGCCCTATCATCGCCAAGTCCCTGCCCTAACGCCGTCGGTGTCCTAGCCACTGCTCACCCTGCCTATTCACCACAGTGCATCACCAATCCATGCCACTGCAAACCCTAGCCGACCTGGTGGTTCCCCGCGTGTCGCTTCTTTTCTCTTCGGATCGCCGGTTCGTCAGGTAGCAAGCCCTCGGTTTCTATTTCGTACCTAATTGCTTGCTTTCTTAGGGTTTCGTTTCTCTAGATGAATAATTAAGATTATCTGTATATCCTCTATTCTATCATGCAGCGAGTCAGTGCCGTTGAGGTCATACTTGCAGTTGTCAGTCAACTCGGGGCCAAGCTCACGAGTACGGATCGAGGCCAAGCCTCGGAAGTGATAGTTGGTAGTTGTTTCTTTTCAGCAGCAGTTGCTCTTTTTAGATCCAACCAATGGTTCACGTCAAGAATGTTGGAGGTGGTCCCGGAGAAGAGGATCCGAGGCGTCCGCCTCGCTTGCCTGCAGATCCAAAAGGCAAGGCGACAAAGAAGCTGGCAACAAAGAAGTGCAAGTATCCAGATGCAGATACAGCTAGAGCAGCCGCAGTTGTAGAGGCCGCAGAGCGTGTCGAGAGAGGAGGTACTCGCAGTGGAGTCTAGATCGTAGATCAGCTTTCACCAGAAGCGAGGGCTACACTTGAGCAGGTTGAGCGCCTTCATGGTGGTCCACCTAGGACTCTCATGATTGAAGAACGACGTGTTGCCATTGATGAGAGTCAGCCTCAGGGGGAGTCACAGCAGCAGGAGCCACAGGCAGCAGAGCAGACTCAGGAGGGACATTAGGCCCAGGAGACAGAGCAGGCACCTTAGCCATAGCTTCGCCGCTCTGGTCGTACCCGTGTTCCAGTCACACCGAGGGCAGACACACAGCGGAGGGGGTCTCGTCCACCGCCTAGACCACAGGATTTGCCTCTAGTGACTCATCTAGATATGAGGGCCACCACGGCCAAGCAGGTGCAGCAGCTCAGATTTGTGGAGTTTGAGCAGTGGTTTCCGCCGAGGCGAGATGAGCGTGCATCAGAGGGCTTCTACACACCACTGCAGGAGGATTTCTATAATGCATATCTTAACAGTGGAGTTGTTTTAAGATCTTAGAGGGTATGCAACATAGAGTCTATTGTTGTAGCAGCTAGAGAGCACATTCGCCCCTACCTTTCTTACTTGCCAGGGTTGACAGACTTACTTGGATGGACAGGATTGTATGTTCCATCTTGGGTCCGTCAGTTCTATGCTTCTCTCTGGATTGACCCACAGCATAGATTCATACACTTTGCATTCAGTGGCAGAGATTACAGGCTGACAAGCACTAGGGCTAGAGAGATACTCAGGCTTCAGGAGCAGCCCGTCTGGCTACATGAGGTTTGCTATGGACATACAGCGCCCCCAGACGTCCTCATGGCGGGATGGTGCCCCCTACTGATCTAGTCCACCACTGCTTAACAGAGCCAATCGACGAGAGGTCTAGCAGGACACCCAGTGATCTTACTCCCACTACTAGAGTGCTTGATGCCATTATGAGGAGGACACTGCTTCGAGAATAGGGTATCACGAGGGCTTGACTCGCATCCAGTTGTGGCTACTGAACTGTCTGATGCAGCAGACAGTGTTTGATATTTGGGATCTCCTTCTATCAGAGATGGAGGACATTATTGCTGAGGGGTTCAGGGGTCATCGACAATTGTCCTATGCCCACTGGATCGCGTTTCTTATTCACAAGGCAGTTACAGTGAGGCCGCCTGAGATGCTAGCTGAGTACAGTGGTGCTACTACAGAGTTTCTTGCATATAATCTGACTCAGATGATTCACCATAGTACACCGAGTGCACCTAGCCAGCCGCGTCGTCGTCTAGAGGTGCTGAGACTAGAGCCCATTAGGATGATACTATCAGGGGTATAACAGCTATTGAGGAGGAGCAGTTAGATGCTCAACAGGAAGGGATGGTCGAGAACGACCCCAGCAACAGCTCAAATGAGGACTACCACGATATCCCTCAGATGCCTCCTCGACGACATGATCATGAGACCGGTAGCTCTAGTTTAGCTCCATCTACACCGTAGACTGACCCCGCTCTACTTGCCATACTTGAGCGGATGAGGCAGGATCAGGCTCGCCAGGCTCAGGAGACCGCCGCCACGTTTGCCCAGTTCCAGACTCGACATGATGAGTTTTAGCGGTAGCAGCAGGCCATACAGCAGCAGCAGCAGGCCATGCATCAGCAACAGCTCCTCATGCAACAGTAGCTCCTTAGATTTATGCAGCATGTAGTGACAGCTATTGGGGTTCCACCACCACAACCTTCACCCCAGCTTGGTCAGCCTGCCACCACTTCTATGACTCCAGCGTTACAGCCCAGTGGGCTTTAGAGTCAGGGATAGCCACCAGCACAGTTTGCTTCTCCTACAGAGCAGGTGTCCCAATGGTTCGCTTCGCCAGTGCTAGCCCCACAGTTCACACCTCTCCAGACGGGCTTCACACCGGCTCAAACTTCCTCGCTGCTAGTACCAGAGACCACAGTGTCTAGGAGCCTTGGTGCATCTTTCAGTGAGTTGATAGGGCAGCCTACTCCGCCATATTTGCATGTCTCAGGTCCTTCTCTCATTGCACCTATTATCGGGCTACAGAGATGCTCCCTTCGTCAGTGGCATCATCAGAGTCAGCTGCTCCAGTCATACCTGCACAGTCTATAGTAGCTCCAGTTGTTGATCCGACCCAGACCACTTCAGCGTCGCTTCTAGCTACAGAGGGTTAGACAGCTCAGAGCTCCGGTTCAGATGATGATGGCACTCAGTTCCAGCTTACTCCTCGTACCACAACGTTCGACTCGTCCGCTACAGCCCCGCCGATCGACCCTTAGGTTTTGGTGTTTGACGCCAAAGGGGGAGAGGGATCGAGTATGCTAGACTTAGGGGAAGCGACTTAGGGGGAGCTTAGTTTACTTATACTATCTATTATATTTGGTTTTCATGTTTGATACACTATTATGCATTCATCGTGTGTTTACTTTTATGCATTAAACTATTTATGTGATAGTGATATCTACGTGATCGTGATATATGACATGTGTGCTCTCTACTTTGAATTAGTTATATGTCATATCACTTGTGCTATGCTCATTTGCTTTGCTTCCACGTTTCACTCCGATGCAAATAAGCTTCCTTACTTGTACTCATGCTTATTTCATATCCTTTGAGTACATCATGTTGGCTTGGGTCATATAAGCTTGCCTAACTCTTTTGTTCTTATTGCCAAAAGCTTATATGAACCAAGCATGTTAAAAACCTCATCTCTTTCACATACTCGAGGTGGTATTGTCATCAATCATCAAAAAGGGGGAGATTAAAAGCATCTAGGCCCCTAGTTGGGTTTCAGTGATTAATGACAATACGTGATTACTGTGACTAACGTGTGTTTTGCAGAGGCAATCAAGTTAGGTCACAGTAATGAAGATCGATTGGGCAATCATGGTGGTCATGCCTCTACGATGGAAATCATTTTGGTTTTTAAAGGATGGACGACAAGGTTAAGGATGGACTAGTTCTAAGTGTCATTTGGAGTTGAAGAGACACTTAGAGTAGTTTAGGACTTTGTTTTTCCTTTGGCCGTACTATTAAGGGGGGTATGGATGGGTAGCTTGACCTAGGTGAGTCTAGTGAGTTAGGTGTGGTGCACACTTGCTAAATCTAGCACTAGGTAGCTCCAAAATAGCCCTTAGATCCAATGGAGCAAACTTCATTCACGTATGATCGAGAGTTGGAAGTGAATGGAGGGTCAAATACTGACCGGACGTTGGCTCCGGTGTGACCGAACGCTGGCTCAGGGTCCGGTCAGTTCATTTGACCAAGGTGTTTTTGTCTGGTGCGACCTGACGCTGAGAGGTCAAGTGACCGGACGCTGAGGGCCAGCGTCCGGTCGACTCCAGTAAGGTTCTAGAGAGGGAAAATCACGACCGGACGCGTCCGGTCAGTGTTGACCGGACGCTGGCCAGCGTCCGGTCACACTGTAAACACTGGAGTTCGGGGTGAACTGACCGACGCGTCCGGTCAACTTGACCGGGGCGTCCGGTCACCCCGTAGAGACACATAACGGTTCGTTTTTCAGCCCATGTTATAAATACTTCCCCCA
Organism: Miscanthus floridulus; assembly: GCF_019320115.1. NCBI lineage: Eukaryota > Viridiplantae > Streptophyta > Magnoliopsida > Poales > Poaceae > Miscanthus > Miscanthus floridulus. Next base: position 133,550,100 of record NC_089582.1, on the reverse strand, counting down.
CTCGTGTGTGGGGGTACTTTTGCTCATTTCAACAGCTGAGAAATATCCTTGAGAGTGCCAAGAAGAGCAAGGTCCTAGTGAGGTGATTGAGATTTGAGAATCCCAAAGAGAGCCCTCATTAGTGAGATCAAGAGTAGCAAAGTGTGCATCCATCCTTCTCATTAGGCTTGTCGTGATCAAGTGAGAGTTTGTGCTTGTTACTCTTGGTGATCGCCATCACCTAGACGGCTTGGTGGTGATTGGGAGCTTGGTGATCATCCGACGGAGCTTGTGGATGACCAAACTCAAGTTGTGAGCGGTTGTGGGTGATTCACCGCGACGGAGTTTCGAAGAATCAATCCGTAGAGAGCACTTGATTCTTGCGCGGATTAAGGGGGAGCTACACCCTTGCGAATGAGGACTAGTGGGGAGTGGCGACCTCCGATACCTCGGCAAAACATCGCCGTGTTCCTCCTTCTCTCTTTACTTTGAGCATTTACTTTGAGCAATTCAATTCTTATCATTTACATTACTAGAATTGCCATGCTAGAGTAGGATTGGAACCTAGGGTGCCAAACTTTTGTGCGTTAGATCAATAGAAACATTTTCTAGGCACAGGGGGTTAATTGGGCTAACCGTAGAGTTTAATTATTGCAAAGAAATTTAGAATTAACCCAATTCATCCCTACTCTTGGGCATCTTGATCCTTTCACTTTGAAATGTGTTTGAAGTACTATAAAGCTTACTTGTAAGCATTTAATACTACGAAAAACAATTTGGGGTGGCTGAATATGTTATCAGTACAAAATATGCTCTGAAAAATTGAAGGGCTCCCAAAATTGAACTAACAAAGGACAAAACTACATCATCCAATGACGGAGGAAGACTTGGTTGATAGCAGTATTTGTGAAGAAACAAGATAAACAAAGCACAAGTGGCGTGGTTGATGAAAAGTTCAGCCGTTTCTACTTGGTATCCTGATCATCGTCACCATTCTCTCTAATGCTGCCATATGGCGGGCTATGGAGCATATCAGACCCGGTCTCATGTTAGTGGCTTGACTAGAGAGGTAATGGTAAACTACGGAAGAACTAGTCCAATCAGTGTCCTGAAAGTTTTCGGTTAAGGTAATGCATGCTGGTGTAGACGTCGTAATTTAAGTCACAAGGAGAAGTAGACCCCTTGACTGATGCTTCCAAGCTTTACCTGCTGGTGGTGATTTGGCATAGTAGTGGGGAGCATGTACTTGCTCACCTCTAGTGTGCTTGTTGCCTGCCGCCTGCAGGCATGGATTCTAAAGTTTAAATTAAAAAATGAATTTCCATTCTATTGACTCAAAACCAAAATGTTTATCTTTAATATAGTAAGTATTGATCTCTCATATTGAACATGGATAATGATATTATTATGAGAATCCAAATGATACGCAATTCTCTTGCGTATTCGAGAAAAAAAAGAGAATCTAAATGATAGGAAACATGAAAAGTCAAAATAGTGGTGAGTGGTGATGCACTATAGCTACAAATTTCTCGATCTTGTTGATTGTATTCAGCAAAAACAAAAACTACTAAATTTTATTATTAAGTACAAAAGGACAGGCTTAGCTAGTTTGCTCACTGACAATGCAAGGGCAAAACCGAAAAACAAACTGAAAGGACAAAAGGATCCCTACAAGATGCCTTATCCCCCAAACACTCACTTCCATTTCCATGACATGATCATAGGCAGACCAGCATTTGACCAGCCTCTGACAGTAACCCCACAGGTTCCATTGCCAAGTGACTCGATGGATTCCTTGCAATCTGCGAGCCCTGAAATCCACTATAAATCCTCCCCCCTGTGCTCAACTGCTCACCACCAGCAGAAGTACCAAGCATCGACACCTGTCTTCCTCCTCCTCATCTCCAACCACTCCAACCAGCAGCTCAAAGTCAAGAAAGCTAGCCCACATGGAGCTCCTCCACTTCCAGGCGCAGCCACCAGTGTTCCAGCTCGAGGACTACAGCAGCTACTACTACTACTACCAGCAGGAGGCGGCGGCGCAGGCCAAGCCGTCCAAGCCACGGGGCCGGAAGAAGGGCAGCAACAACCACAGCAAGTTCGTCGGCGTCCGGCAGCGCCCGTCGGGCCGGTGGGTGGCGGAGATCAAGGACACCACGCAGAAGATCCGCATGTGGCTCGGCACCTTCGAGACCGCCGAGGCCGCGGCCAAGGCCTACGACGAGGCCGCCCGACTCCTCCGAGGCAGCGACGCCCGCACCAACTTCGCGCCGCGCATCTCTCCCGACTGCCCGCTCGCCGTCCGCATCCGCGGGCTCCTCCACCACAAGAAGATCAAGAAGGCCAAGGCCGCCGCCGCGAGCTCCTCCGCGGCCGCTGCCGCCGCCGCCAAGCAGCAGGCGTCGAGCTCCCCTGTTCCCACCTCAAGCAATAGTAATAGTCATAGTCATAGCACGAATAGTGCTTGTGGTGGTGGCTCCAGCAGCAGCAGCAGCTCCAGCTCCAGCAGCGCGGTCAGCTGCGACGACGCCATGGCCATGCAGCACGGCGGCATCGGCGCACTGGACGCCGGCGAGGTGTACCGGCCGGAGTTCGCCACCGCGGGTGCCGAGGAGTTCGATTCCTGGATGTTCGACTCGGCGTTCGGCCAGTTCCCGGCGCTGGACAGCTTCGCGGCCGTCGACGGCGCTGTCCCAGCCGCTGGCACCACGGAGGAGCCGGTCGCCGCCGCGACGCAGGGCGCCGAGATGGCCGAGTTCGAGCGGATCAAGGTGGAGCGGCGCATCTCGGCGTCGCTGTATGCTATGAACGGCCTGCAGGAGTACTTCGACCGGGTGCTCGACGCCTCCGCCTGCAACTCGCTCTGGGATCTCTCGCCGCTCTGCCATCATTAGCTTAGCTTCACCTCAACCGCGTGCGTCGTCGTTTCTTGCTCTCCCGCCTCTCTGCTGGGTGTTGGCCATTGTCGGGGAAAGTAACAAGTGTCAGGTGTATGTGCGTCTGCGGTGTAAAGAGGAACCCAAGAACATTAGAGGATCCTGCTCGTTGTAGTGTAGTCAGTCGATGCATTTTTGTGCCAAAATGCCTCAAATTTTGCCTTATGGAAAAGCAAATCATTGCACATTTCAATGTTCAGTATGCAGTTGCTCTTCTTGGTGATGACTGCAGAATGGCACTTATCTCAGAGTAGAGTACCACACTCTTGAATCTTGATGTACCTTTTGGATTTACGAAATTCAAGTCTGTGATCAACTTCGTGTAGATCGATCACCTAATCTTAACTTGTGTGTAGAAAATCAATTTCATCCTTTTTCCACAAATATTCGACCATAACTCACCCTGTTGCTAAAAACATGTGCAATCTGCCAGCTTTGGGGGAAAGAAATTTAGTGAGAACCATCCTTACCGGGATATGGTGAGGACTGTACAGCTGACAGGTGGCCCATGGAACATCTACAACCTGTTCGTTTCGTCGTAAACGATCGTGGATTATTTACTGCTGGCTAGTTTGGTGTGAGAGAAAAATATTATTCCAGTTTAGAATCCACGATCGTATACGAGCAAACGAACAGGCTGCTAATTTACCATGCGTGTGTTTAAAATGATATTGTGGCCCACCTATCAACTGCATGGTTCTCACCACATCCGGTACTGATGGTCTTCACCAATTTTTTTCCATTTTGGCAGGCACTTAAGCTGCAATGGCTCATGGCTGTACACCAGGGTTCAATCTCAAGGCAAATTAACCTACACGTGGATCGTGAATGCACTAGGAATTTTAGGGTCTACTAGATCACAAGAATTTGCTTCACAGAACAGAACTCCCTTTCCAAACAGGCCAGGTTTTCAGTAACCCGGGACCTTTTTTTCAAATTCAAATTTATCCTGTCTCCGTTTCTTTCTTTTTTTGAAATAGGTAAACTTGATAGTGGAAGATCTTGTTACTGAGATAGTGGCGAAACAGAGTTGATATTTCAAAGTTCAAAATTCAAACTTGGTTGCGGTCCCCTGGAAAAATGTCACCGTCGTTTACCGGGAGAAGAAATCTAAGCAGCGGCGTTTACTGGCTGAGCAAATTTTCCTACTGTTGACAACAACGGACCCTACATCTACAGGGTTGCCTTTTTTTTCCTGTCCCAATCGTATACATTCTAGGCCATTTCTTTTATAAAACAGGAGGTGGTGAAAACCCCTACTGAAAATTTATTAAAAAAAAGGAAAGAGCAAAGAACAATACAGAGTTCAAGAAACAAAAAAAGGTCAAAAAGAAAATAAGGGCTTGTTTGGATTGGAGGATTTTCATAGGAATTTCAAAGGAATCCAATTCCGATGTTTTGCTTACATCACATGGTGTTTGGAATGGAGGAAATAAAACATCCACTTCAAGCTCTTGGAAAAATTTTCTACATGTGAATGGAGGGATGAACAAGTCCTTATTCATTAGAATGGAGGAATAAACATGTTCTACTGTTCTGTGTTCCAAACACCCATTCCTATAAAATTCTTATGTTTCTTATTCCTCTGTTTTCTATCTATTCCTGCGTTTTATTCTTTTCCTCTGTTTTGCATTCCTCCATTCCAAACAGACCTAAAGAGGATTGCACAAAGGCTTCTAGCCATAAATTAATACTCGGATGAAAACGAGCTTTTGCTCTTAGAATAACTAGAGCAAATTATTTTTTGGAGACCGCCTTGCATCTTTGCACTGAGTGTGGAACATTGCTGAAAATGTTGTTATTATGCATCGTCCAAATGGCCCAGCACATCGTGATTATAATCTCCATGAAGAAAGAAAGTTGAAGTTGATCTCTGAAACTTTCCAATATTTCAAAAGGGCCACTGTTAAGGGGTATAAACAGGTTCAGAGAAAACCAGCAAGCCGAAGCAAAAGGCAATTCAGCATCCGGTGAAAGAGATCCATTTCAACAGCCAGGGAGCAAAGAACACAGTTGTGGTCACCTAGATGTATATTGTCGCATTTAAGAAGCGCTCTGGTACTTAACCGATCATTTAGGAGAAGCTAGAAAAATATTTTTGTTTTGTTTTGTCAAGCAGACTTCCATAACCACTTGAAAGCTCTATGAACATGCTGATGGCCAGTAAGCTGCTTATAAACCTTGCTAGAGGAAAAGATTGAAGATCCCCATATATAGATCCAAATATCAGTATCTTGTTGCAGCTGTAGTCCATGGAGGATAGTGGAGAAAATCTGGAATTTTGCATAGGCTTCAGCAGACAGAGGCAGGTGAAAAGATCATGTTTGAATTGTAGACAGTGACGTAGAGTCTTGATTCGAGATAAAAAAAATGAAACTGAGTAGTAATTAAGGCCGATGGTTTCTGCGGCTGATAAGCCGGCTGAAGCTGATTTGCTGTGAGAGAAAAACACTGTACCATGGCTGATAAGACAGGCTGATAAGTTCAAGCGAACATGGCTTTTTTTAGTGCTTGAACCTCATTCTTGTCTATTCTATCTCGTTCTTATTTTTCATACGAGATTCGAACCTAGCCTGAAGAACATGTGTGAGCGAAATTAGTACATCTCAGTTGTTACCACGCTGTCGTAGCTACTGACGGAGTGACGGTGTTGCTGACCACCCGGTCATCTTTCACTTGGCAAAGTTTGCAGCAACTCCTTGAACACTTGAGCTGCAGGAGCGCTCAAATACTGCTGGCGGACGGACCGCTCACGACACCGGCAGAAACAAACGCATATGCGAGGACAAGCAGGGAGAGAGGGCTTTCTTTAGCGGAGCAGGTGGCAACGTGCCGCCGGGACTCGCGGACACGCTATGAATATTCAGGAATCGTGGGAGTGGAACTTTTCCACGCTGTTCATCCATCCATGATTCAGGTCTGCTCTCAGCTCTCGGCAGCGGCTTAAAAAAAAACATCGATCCCAATCCTACAGCTGGTTGGATAGCAAGAATTCTTTGCTCGTGATGAGCCCTGACAAGTCTGGCCCTAAACAATATGAGAAAGAGGCGTTTTCTCTCACTGTCACAGGTGCTCGCTCGTGCTCCTAACTTGTTGCGTTGGCGACTGGCGTTGGCCGTGTATGTGCGTGCGTGTGCGGGACGACAATCCTGCCCCGTTTTAGCCACTGGATGGATGCATTTAGTAAAGGGGGACTTCGGTCCTCTTTCGTCAATGTTCGTAAAAGGATGTAATGAAGCAGCTCATATATATGATTATAAGGTTACTAGGTTAGTTAATCATTGTGTGCTGGATGAACTTAGTGCACTGATGCTCCGGAATCTATTGAGCTATCCTTTGCAATTGCAATGATCGATTAAAATTAACATAGAACTCTCCTCTTTTTTACAAAAAAAAAAAGCTTGTAATCAGACGATGAGAGCACAACACAAAAGTTGGTAGTTCTTCACTTGTCACTTAGCGCTCACGACGATGGCAGAAACGAACCCGCTTGTGGGGACAAGCAGAGGAGAGGAGGCCTTTGTTTAGCGTCGTTGCTTTGCCTAGTTGTAGTTTGTACTTAGAGCATATAGGTCTCGTTCGCATGCCTTTAAACCCGGCTTGATCCGCTTCTTTTTTTATCCAGAACAGTATTTTCTTCTTACAAATTTCTCCAGATTCATCCAGATTCTTCTAAACGAACGGTGCCATAGTAACCTGTATTAGCCGGCTAAGACAAGTACACGTCAACGGAAAAAAGAACCACATTGGAGAGAGATTACCGAGCGGGCGCTTCCCGTCTCGCCGGCTGGAGCACAAGGTACCAGAAAATATTTACTCTCCCAGCCCTCTCCTAGCCCGCGTATGAGCGAGAAGCCGCCTGCACTTGGTATGCACATGCAAATAATAAATGTCCAAGTCTCCTCTACAGCTAGCCTATTATACGGTAGGCTGTTAGTGTCGGCTGCTAGCGACGTGGAATTGTTATAATGCCTGCTGCTGGCTGGCCTGGGGTGTTTGGTTCTTTAGTCGCTTCTAAAATTCATGTCACATCGAATATTTAGATATTAATAAAGAGTATTAAATATAGATTAATTACAAAACCAATTACATAGATATAGGCTAATTTGCGAGACAATTTTTTAAGCCTAATTAATCTGTTATTAACATATGTTTACTGTAGCATCCGTTGTCAAATCATGTACTAATTAAGCTTAAAAGATTCGTCTCGCAAATTAGTCATAAATTATGTAATTAATTTCGTAATTAATCTATATTTAATATTCTATGTATGTGTCTAAATATTCGATGTGACAGAAATTTTAGGAGGACCTATAGAAACCAAACACCCCCTTATTATCCTTGCGGGTCCTGAACACGCAACAAAGTATATATATTCAGGAATCAGGGTGAGCAGCAGCATCAGGTGTCTGTTAGTGCCCAGCTATGAGCTATCCATCCATCCATGATCCCGGCTGCTGCAATCGATCGCGCATTGGGAGCTGGAGGGCTGATCCGGAGCTGGGTGACCCTTGCTGGTTGCTAGCAGTGTGCTACTCTCATCCATAAACACTTTTTTTGCGAGGATTATCGTTAAACACTCGAACAAGGCAGAGAGAGAAAGAAAATAGCCACGGACCAGTTGCTCTATCACCGTCACAGGTTGTTGCGCCGTGTCAGCGAGTGTTTTTATTTGAAGAAAAAACCCGTGTCAGTTAATTATTTATTAGATTTTATAAATTAATTAAATAAACAAATACCAAAGAAAAGACAGAAAAATCTGCCAAAATCCTGCTTCCTTCCGTGATTTTTTTTTTCGTTTGTGCGTGGTGCACAAAGCACCATGTGCAGCACCGTATATAAGGCACAAGAAGCGGTCTCTCTTTTTTTCATGCGCCGGTCTATTTACATATGGGAAAAAGGTATTGTATATATTCTAGTTTATTTTTTGAAAACTAATTACATAGAAAAAATCATGTTACAAAATCAATTAAAAATATGTTACATGCATGGAAAGGATCGGTAGCTAACACGTTAATTAATTGATTCTTTAATTTTAGTGATCTAAAATATGTTACACACTAACACGTTATGTACTTATGTAGTCAAGTGAGTCTCATGCTAACTTGATTAAAACTATATTATATAATTAAGATGACCTTCTCAATTAAAATATGGTGCACGTCAACTAATAGACGTTGGATATGAAACACGCTACAACGTGTAACTGTCACGTACAGGAGAACAAAAGTTACATGCTAATTAAATTAGCTCCCATGGCAATTTATACTAATAAAACTTTGTCATATCTAAAGTTGCAAAATAAAAGGTTTTACCATATCAAATGGATCATACACATCAATTAGATCTAGAAAAAAGATTTTTATATCTAAAACTTTATTTGATTACCCTATTTTACTAAACTAAAATTAAACAAATATATATTTAGCATATTACCTCCTAGAAAGTAATACATAATTACGCGTGCATACAAAAGCGACAAAACTAGCGTGGGAAACTGTCGCAAAACCGGCAACCCAAAGAAGGGGGCTAGATTTTATAATTTTATTGGAGCTGAACACCCTAGGTATTACAAACAAATCCCTTGTAAAAATTGTTTTTTGCACATACATAGAGGACGGCATATGTTGATCGATCCCCAAAGGGACAATACATCACTGACGCGCCTCGCAGGAAAAAGAGTAACTCCGTCCAGATTCAATCCAGGGACAACGTCTCCTCTGAAGAGCTGGAGTCATCGTTTAGACCTCACATGAGACAGCACTTTCGATAGCATTGATCTATTGAACGTACGTGCAGCGACCGTCGTTGTGCTAAAGCTAAAGGAGCTGGTACCTCCGTCGACAAAGCGGGACTTTTATTGAGCGCTCATTTGTTACTTAAGTTAGCAGCAAATAAAGTCCATCAACCATGCAACTAATCAAAAGAATAATATAATTAGAGATATTTATAAACATTCACATAAGAAAAGAGAGAATAAAAAGCTGACATGCAAAAAAAGAGACATATTCATAGAAAAGTTTAATCAGTTATGCAGCAAAACTACTAGTAACCAGCTAGATAATTTATAGTACTACCTCTGTCCATAAAAAAATATAATTCTCGCTTTTTGAGGAGTCAAACAATTTGAACTTCGACTAAGTTTATATAAAAAGATAGAAAAAAGTTCACATTACATCCCTCAACTTTTACGAAAGTCTGTTTTTCCTCCTTGAATTCTAAAACATGATAAGTCATCTCCTGAACTTTTAAAACCGTTCGGTTTACCTCCCTGACCGGTTATAAGCAGTTTTTAAAGGTAGTTTTGTCTTTTTTTATTCCGGTTAAATTTTTAAAAAATCATAGTAAATCACAGAAAAATCATAAAATGAAAATCCAATTTTGTTGGACTCCACATGAGTAGATCTACACTGAAAATATATAATATGGAATGCTTTAGTACAAATTTTTTGTTGTAGTTTTAGATATATGCTTTTCTGTAATTAATTCATAGCTGCAGTTTTTATGGTTCAATTATGGTGAAATTTTTATGGTGGGCTAATTATTATATGCTTGAACTGTAGTAAAGATTTCATACTCATTGGATCATGTATAACTTAGTTATAGATTTATTTAGGTGTATGCTTGTTTAAAAGTATTTATAAATCTATAACTAATATAAATCTATAACTAAGTTATACATGATTTAATGAGTATGAAATCTTTACTATAGTTCAAGCACACAATAATTAGCCCACCATAAAAAATTCATCACAATTGGCCCACAGAACTACAGGTGTGAATTAATTATAGAAAAGCATAGATCTAAAGTTACAAAAAAACAATTGTACTGAAACATGTTATATTATATGTTCACTGTGTAGATCTACTCATGTGGAGTCCAACAAAATTGAATTTTCTATTTTACGATTTTTTTTTGTGATTTACTATGATTTTTCAAAGATTCAGCCATCGAAATAAATAAAAAAGGACAAAACCGTCTTTGATAACCGCTTATAACCGGTCAGGGAGGTAAAACGAATGGTTTTAAAAGTTTAGGGAGATGGTTTAACCGATTTTAGAGTTCAGGGAGAAAAGATAGACTTTCCCAAAGTTGAGGGAGGTAATGTGGACTTTTTCTAGAAAAAAAGTCCATTTTACCTCCCTAAACTATTGTCAAAGTCTGGTCTTCCTCCTTAAACTTCAAAACCATGTAAACCACCTCTCTCAACTTTTAAAACCGTTCATTTTACCTCCCTGACCCGGTTATATGTGGTTTTTAAAGGCGGTTTTGTCTTTTTCTTTTTTAATTATTTTGGCTGAATTTTTAAAAAATCATAATAAATTACAGAAAAATCATAAAATGGAAAATCCAATTTTCTTGGACTCCACATGAGTAGATCTACATAGTAAATATATAATATGGTGTGTAAAAATAGAAACGAGAATGAAAATTTTATTATAGTTAAAGCATACAATAATTAGACCATAATAAAAATTTTACCACAATTAAACCATAAAAACCACAGCTATGAATTAATTACATAAAAGCATAGATCTGAACCTACAGCAGAAACTTTATACTAAAGCATACCATATTATATGTTTATTGTTAGATATACTCTTGTGGAGTCCAACCAAATTAGATTTTTTATTTTATAATTTACTATGATTTTTAAAATATTCAGCCAAAATAAATAAAAATGAAAAAGACAAAACCGTCTTCGAAAACCACCTATAACCGGGTCAAGAGGTAAAATGAACGGTTTTCAAAGTTAAAGGAGGTGGTTCATCTGGTTTTTGAGTCCAGGAAGGGAAACAGGCTATTGATCTTCCGCCACGTCTCTGTGAAACTCCTTTTCTCTTTCTTTTGCAAATCGTGGTTTGCCGCACTGATCCAAGCCGAGCCACAGGATGCGACCAGAATGCCGCCTGTTAACTTCGATCCAGACGCAGTAGTTCTGCCCACTGGCGCCAGGTCTCCGGCCTCTTTCAAAACGCTTTCCAAGTTGTCCCACTCCTTACTCATCCCGACAACCACATCTGGACAAAACCGCGGGAATATGCTCAACCAGCGCTCGCCGTATGTGCCAGACGAGCCAACATGCCACCATACCATGAGCCGTGCCCGTGCCCGTGCACATGCTCAAGCAATTCGCATCTTCACAACATTTTATCCACCTCAAATGCATTGGCGACTGATGGTCAGTGACCGTAGCGTCAAACCTAGCAGCAACATTATATGCTGTGGCTGTGATAGACTGCTATCTTCTCAAATCTCAATGTTCCCATGTTCCAGACACAAGCTGCAGCGCAGAGTAAAAGACCCAATGGTTTTGTTTTTAAGTAAAACCCAATGGTTGAGAACACAACGCTTGCAACAGAATGAACATAGACACCGAACTTGGACAAATAGCATTTGCAAACCAAAGCTGGACGATATGAACAATCATGGCCAATAGGGGTCTACGAACAATTTACCACAGAATACAAAATGGAAACACACACAGCAGCAGTACGCAATGGAGTGGAGCCATACAGAGTATACTCAAAATAACCCAACCATTAACCACCAGAGAACTACTTATTAACCAGCTACTCAATAATCGTCTCCCTCGTCACCCTCGTCATCTGCACCCTCTGCGCCGACTTCCTCATAGTCCTTCTCAAGAGCAGCCAAGTCCTCACGGGCCTCTGAGAACTCGCCCTCTTCCATACCCTCACCGACGTACCAGTGAACGAATGCACGCTTGGCATACATAAGGTCGAACTTGTGGTCGATGCGCGAGAACACCTCGGCAACGGCAGTGTTGTTGCTGATCATGCACACGGCGCGCTGGACCTTTGCCAGGTCGCCTCCAGGGACAACAGAGGGTGGCTGATAGTTGATGCCACACTTGAATCCAGTGGGGCACCTGTGAGGCGGCAGCATAATGGAGTTAGTTAGCATCTCGAATCAAGTGATAAGCTTGTGATATCATAAAATAAGCGCAACTAAAGTTGCGAGAAAGACAGCTTACCAGTCCACAAACTGGACAGTTCTCTTGGTCTTGATAGTTGCAACTGCGGCGTTGACATCCTTGGGAACAACATCACCACGGTACATCAAGCAGCAAGCCATGTACTTCCCGTGCCTTGGGTCACACTTGGCCATCATGCTTGAGGGCTCAAAGACAGCACTGGTGATTTCAGGCACAGAGAGCTGCTCATGGTAGGCCTTCTCAGCAGAGATTACAGGGGCATATGAGGAAAGCATGAAATGGATGCGTGGGTATGGAACAAGGTTGGTCTGGAACTCAGTAACATCCACGTTGATAGCACCATCAAACCTCAGGGAGGTGGTAAGTGATGATATGATCTGTGAGATCAGCCTGTTCAAGTTGGTGTAGGTTGGCCTTTCGATGTCAAGAGACCTCCTGCATATGTCATAGATAGCCTCGTTGTCCAGGAGGACTGCAACATCAGTGTGCTCAAGCAAGGAGTGGGTCGAGAGGACACTGTTGTATGGCTCTACAACAGCTGTTGACACCTGCAATCCAGAGTGGCATTAGATGAAAAGTTAAACAATGGACCAGACCCAAAATCATCGAACATCTCTACCCACTGTCCCCACAACAGCTAAGATGCAGAAAACCTACTCACATGAACAAGCTGAATGGCCCACATCACATGGACAGGAGGGAGCAGCACTATAGAATAATGTTGGCACATATGCAATGCATGATTTAAAGACACTCATAAAGAAGACCTGTAGCCTGTGACAGTTGTACTAATCATGGCCTAAACTATATACAGGAAGGTCCTCCTCACTAACCAGAAGTCCACAACAGTTGCTTGTTTTGTCCACACATGATTTAAATAATCTAGGCTGATCCAATAATCAGTGTATATCTGTGAAATTTAGAAGACAAGAACAGTGCCGCCAAATTACATGATCCATAAATTAGTTCTATATAAAACCGTTTCCTGTTGGTGTAATTATAAATTGTCGACCTGCTTCATGTATTCTTTCCATTTCTCAGATACTTAACCCAACGTCCTTTTGGAAGGAATAGTTATACGAATACGTTTTTCTTTTGTGACATCCATGAATACTCATACTAGGATGCTAATATAAAGTTCTGGCATAGGTAAGGTCATACCTGTGGGGAAGGATAAATGGTGAAACCGAGCTTAGACTTCTTGCCATAATCAACTGAAAGGCGCTCCAATAGCAGTGAACCAAGTCCAGAGCCAGTACCACCACCAACAGCGTTGAACACCAAGAATCCCTGCAGCCCAGTGCAGTTGTCTGCAAGCTTGCGCACGCGGTCCAGGCATAGATCGACAATCTCCTTCCCAACTGCGTTCCACAATAGTTAGAATTGAACGTATCCACAGTTGCAGAAGCAGAAGACCCACTCCTATTACATATTCACAGACACAAGGTGAATTACCAGTGTAGTGGCCACGGGCAAAATTGTTAGCTGCATCCTCCTTCCCCGAGATGAGCTGCTCTGGGTGGAAGAGCTGGCGGTACGAGCCAGTGCGAACCTCGTCGATGACAGTGGGCTCAAGGTCAACGAAGATGGCCCTCGGCACATGCTGGCCGGAACCGGTCTCACTGAAGAACGTGTTGAAGGCATCATGTGCGGCGCCAACCGAGGTATCACTGCATCACAATCAAACCATAGTGTTAAAAAAATGGATAGAGAGGCACTCTAACAAGGCAGTAATCATTGGCATATGCGCTAAAAGATAATTTATAGCCTACGAAACCTGCTTCGTCAGGGTCCTAAACAGGATTTTCTATTATCAGGCAAAGTAGCATTAGGGCAATTTTCTATGGTACTACAAGATCAGGCAAACAGAGAGAAGCATGCCACTTTTAACAGAGGATCGTGAATCCAGGGAGATCCATGGTCTGACATTCATCAGAGCTCCTCGGTTACATTATTATTTATTAAACATCCCCACATATTCAGTTCTTCAGATCTTGCGCCTTACATACAGAGCTGGAAACCCTATTTGTCCCCAAGTACACATGAATAAACGTGCTCTACACGAGGACCTCAACGCATCCTTCTGTGGCGCCTGCCTAATTCGCAGGAAAGGAACAAATGCACCAATTAACAGGCAAACTCTTAGTTATCTTAATTAGGAAACGTCGCATCTAGCCCGGCTCATGCAATCTCTCAACAACCGGCAAACAAATGTACCAAAACCTAACAAACCACAACACATCACAGCCAAACAAACCCCCATCGCAAGGACCAGACTAGAAGTACAACGCAAAGGAACAAACGAACCAAAATTACGGAGCCGACATGTACCACCACTACACCTACCCGCCCCATCGTTTGCTCCACCGAATTATAGGGAAAAAAAACGCAGCGAACGAGAAACATCTAAGGAAATGCGACGAACGAGCACGCCAGAATTTCGAGGAGCCGGCTCCCTAGAACGAGCGACAGATGCGCGCTGCCAAAAAAAAAGGAACAGGAGGAACGCGTCCGGCGGCCGGATCGACAGGATCGAGCATTCATTCACCTGGGCATGGTGCCATCGGGCTCGATGCCGTGCTCGAGGCAGTAGAGCTCCCAGCAGGCGTTGCCGACCTGGATCCCGGCCTGGCCGATGTGGATGCTGATGATCTCTCTCATCTTGCTCGCCCTCCCTCCTCTGCCCTTCCTCCCTCTTCCTCGCGCCGCGGTTTCTCTTTCCTTGGGCAGGGGGGCGCTCCCTCTAATCTCTCCCTCTTTCTCTCTCCTCTTTCCAAAATGTGTGAGATCGGGCGATAAAAAGGGGGCGGACGGAGGAGAGGAGAGAGGAGAGAGGACAGAGGACAGAGGAGGGGAGGTGCTGGCGGTTTCCTGGGTGCACTAGGCCCGTGTTTAGTCCTAAATTTTTTTCTCAAAAAGTGCTACGGTACCATCACATCAAATCTTGTGATACGTGTATGAAGCATTAAATGTAGACGAAAAAAAACTAATTGCACAGTTTGGTTGGAAATTGCGAGACGAACATTTTGAGTCTAATTAGTCCATGATTAAACACTAATTGTCAAATAAAAACGAAAGTGCTACAGTAGCCTAAATTCTAAAATTCTGCCAACTAAAGACGCGCTAGGAAACTGGAAACGGTTTGCTTCTGCAACAGCCAGCGCTACTTCGTGGGCGTTGTTCACGTGAGCCGGCCGGCCCGCTGCGTGCACAGTCCCCGTGCCGTCCGTTAACGTGACGGTGGCACGTAGGCGGTGGGCTGAACGGGTTCGCCAGGGCCCGGTGGCAAGTGCTAAGCGTACAGAATAAATTGAGGGTGTAATTTTGCTATAAACGTATCCATAGGGTGTGCCATCAGTTATAAAAGTTAATAATTAAATTAAATTTAAATTCGAGTATAGGATCCTTGAAACCTGACGTGATAACCTGTAGCGGCATGGACCGTGGCAGCCAAATGAAAAAGGTTTGATCTTAGGATAAGTCGTAAAGAATGGGATAAATATAAATCGATAGATTTAGCTATATGCAACTTTTCTATGGGTATATGGTTAAGACAAGTATATATGCATACATGTATCCGTTTTCAATATAGTAAAACTTGAGTTGATTGTAGTCCAATGTACCACTATATTTCTCTTGGCTCCGACCACCCCCCCCCCCCCCCCCAAAAAAAAATTAGACACGTTATTAAAATTACCTTTCCAATTTAGTTATTGTTTTTTTTACTTTCTCAAATCACATACTTAGGACAGTAATGTAGGTTCATGAGAGATTAAAAAACAAAGTTGATTTGGTGTATATAGCAGGATGGCACAAAGTTTGATGGTCTATCATACCTCAATCCACACTCTAAGATGTTGTTTTGAGTAAAAACATTGATAGAGCCAACAAACATATAAAAAAATAGAATTACGGCAATAATGTGAGCAAGGGATGCTCAAGAGAGGAACCGGTACTCATTATGTCATTTTTTTCAAATAATCATAACTAAATTGGTGGGGTTAGATTCATATCTTTGTTTTGTGTATTGCGCTATCTGTAGATACAACATACAACACATATCTTGGATATTGTAGGGCTCTTATAGCAATAGCAATATCACAGATAGATAGTGCAATACTTGTATACGATGCCTTGGTGTCTATAGCAGTTGACACTGACAGTAGGTCCCCCACGGCTGCCGCGAGTCCATGGACCAATCCACTGTCGCCGGTAGGCTAAACAGGACAAAGCGTTTTTTTTTTGATAGGACAAAGTGTTGGGACAATTTTACTCGGCCGTGTCTTTTGTCCCGTTCGTTTGGAACGGTGTTTATCAGTGGACAGGACAGTGGTGTGTGCGTTGCCGGCCCGCGGGGCCCGGGCGCGTCGTTTGGCCTTTGTTGCATCAAGACCGGGTGTACGAAGAGCTGGCCGGGTGGGCGGCACGCCCATGCGATGCGCCAAGGTGTCAGGCCAGCGCCGGCACGTGGGGTGCGGGGTGCCAGCCGCTCAGATGAGCTGGGTCATGTGGAGGCGCCAGCGCGGCCGGCTCAGCATCTCGCCCACTAGGGCCCGTGTTGTTTGGTTTGTTTGGTCACCGCCACCAAGAGTGAAGAGTGGATTCAAATACTTGTGAGTCCAGTTGAAATTTCAAATTTGTCGACAATTCATGGAGTGGTTGACCAACAAGAGGGACTGTTCTGTGAATTTTCAGGATTGATTTCAATCGGAAGCGCTGTACACAGACCGGCACCAAGTGAAATGCAACTACCCATGTCAGTTGTCACCCAGCTTTATCTTGGCGAGCGGCCGAAGCGAAGCTCATTTGTCATGCTGCTTGACTGACTTTTGCAACGTACGTACTGTGCAAGTTGCCACATGCAATCCTGTCACGTACGTACAGAACTTCCCGTTCCAGCGACTCGCTGCAATGACGGTGCACGCACGGGTGGGTGGAAAGTAGTACGTGATGGACGGCGCTGTTACATTTGGTACGCCGTACGCGCAGTGCAGCGCCGCGCCCGTGATGCGCCCGTGCGTCCGTGCCGTTCTGGCCGCTTCTAGCTAGCTCTCGTCGTGCACCGGGGCGGTTGCTCATTTATGAGGGGGAGCACGCACGCAAGCATCGCCGCCGCGCGGCTGCACCTTTCACTGGTGGCGTCGTCCCTGGCTGAAACGGAACTCGGCGCCGGACAATGTCACGGGCGAGATCACCGCCTAATTAGCCCTTCAGGTCCCCCGTCGTCCCCGGGCGCGGCGAGCGTGGAAAAGAGAGCGACGCGCGTGCCATCGAACGATCCGGCCGACGGATCCGCGAGACCGCGACACGCTCGCTGATATTTTTTCTTTTGGCTGCCGCCGTCAGAGAGCTGGGAGGGCCCGGGGTGCGCGCGGATATTTTTGCCTCGCCATCGCCAAGGGCCAGGGGCCTGGTCGTGGTCGTGGCGCCGGGAACTTCACGGGGGACCCGCGGGTGGCGAGATCGCGAGCAGCCACCCACCGCGGCGGGCGGGGGCCGGTAGGGACCCCGGCGCTCGACTAGTATTTTTTTTTATCTCCCGAGCTTTGCTCCTCACCGGCCGCCACGAGCCTGACATCCGCGGCGCGATCGTATCATGGCGGCTGGTAGAGGGTCGCCAGCGCGCACAGCTGCGAGACAGCCGGGATCGAATCGACCGAACCGCAGAGGCAAAGGCACTGATCTCTCGGCCTTTAGACCGACGGATCACGCTACGATCGCGGATAGTTTAGTGGAACTCCTAACAGTAACTAGCTAGGATCACAGAAACGGCGCAGTGTGTCACCAGCGACAGACACTGGCACATGCTGCTACTCTACTCTACTCCCAGTAGCAAATTGTACTCCTGTCTTGGATGTGGATGGTTTCGGGTTTCCTTTCCTACCATCACCTGCGATTCCATTTCCACCAATCTGGAGTACGAGTAGATTTGTTTGCTGCTATTGCTAGCAGGATTAGAGTATTCAATAGAGACTTGTGGCGGCTGCTTCAGGCTCAAGCGCCTGTCTCAGTGACCGAGTACAGCTGACAGTGAGGCAGCCAGCGGTGGAGACAGGCTGACAGCGCCACGCCGCTAGCTCCAGCCTTGGCTTCCAAGATTGGTAGCTCGATTATTCGTCCAGGTAGACTAAACTGTTGAAATTCTTTGGATCGACTAGGGTAGATCTAGACGGATTAACTCATAGATCCATGAAACACATGCACATTTAGACCTAGAACACTACACCGAGAGGGAGATAGGGGAGAGAGGACTGGTGATGAACCTGAGCCTCCAGATGATGTCGCGGTTGTGCCAGCCATCGCGGGTTCGGTGATGGAGGCAGCACACGGGCAGCGACGGGTGGAGTAGAGGTTGCACGGACGTCGATGCAGTGCGGTCGGGCGTAGCAGTGGCGACGGCGAGGATCAGTGGAGCTTCCCGTCGCTGGCTGCGCGCCCTCTCGAGATCGGTCTAGGGTTTTGTCGGTGGGTTTGCGGCTCACGGCGAACCTCGTACCTCGAGCCGTCGGCCCCCCACCTCTTTATATAGCGCAGTGTGACGGGGGCCCACCAACCATGTAGGGTTGGGCGCCCCCGATCAGGGCGCGTGACCAAGGCCCAATAGGCCATTGGGCTTATTGGTTGAGAGATCAATCTAACATTCTTCCCCTTGATCTCACTATTGCTTTTATCTTTAAACTTTAAACTTCAATCCTTTTATCCTTACTCATTTCTTCACAGATGATGCATAGAGCATGTTTTATCGTCACGGTCAATCGCCGATAGATTTAACAGCTACAATGCACGTCTCTGATCTGAAATAGTTACTTTAACTTTTGGGCCCTTTATAGTCCAGGAATCATAGGCTTTCCCTTAAACCCATGCCGGCTACATGTTCTCTGAACACGTTGAGTGGTAAGCCTTTTGTAAGCGGATCCGCGAGCATCTTTTCGGTACTTATATGCTCAAGACTTATCATTTGATCCCAGACTTTATCCTTCACAACATAATACTTTATGTCAATGTGTTTGGCAGCACCACTTGACCTATTGTTGTGAGCATACTGTACTACTGGATTATTATCGCAGTATAACTTCAGTGATCTATTGATGTTGTCAACCACCTTCAAACCGGGTATGAACTTCTTTAGCCAGTTCACCTGCCCCGTTGCCTCATAATACGCTACAAACTCGGCATACATTGTGGACGATGTAGTGACGGTTTGTTTTGAGCTTTTCCATGAAATAGCTCCCCCCGCGAGAGTAAACACATATCCAGACGTGGATTTTCTATTATCTCCCGCATAATCAGAATCTGAATATCCCACTATATTGAGTGAATCAGATCTTCTATACGTCATCATGAGGCCTTTCGTTCCTTGCAAATAACGCAAGACTTTCTTTACCAATTTCCAGTGTTCTATTCCAGGATTGCTCTGAAATCTGCCAAGTAACCCGGTAACAAATGCCAAGTCAGGGCGCGTACATACTTGAGCATATTGCAAGCTTCCGACAGCTGAAGCATATGGAACCACTTTCATTTGATCGATCTCATATTGGTTCCTGGGGCATTAAAAATCCCCATATCTGTCGCCCTTGACTATAGGAGCAGGTGAGTGACTACATTTGTGCATACTAAATTTCTTTAAGATTTTTTCTATGTATGCCTTTTGTGACAGTCCTAATACCCCTTTACTTCTATCTCGGTGAATCTCGATCCCTAGAACGAACGAAGCTTCACCAAGATCTTTCATATCAAACTTTGAGGACAAAAACTTCTTTGTTTCCAGCAGTAGACTGACATCACTACTAGCAAGTAAGATATCATCCACATATAGGACAAGGAAGATAAACTTCCCATTCTTAAACTTTGCATAGACACAATTGTCCTCAACATTATCTTTAAACCCAAAATTCTTTATTGTCTGATCAAACTTCAAGTACCACTGTCTTGAAGCTTGTTTTAATCCATAAATAGATTTCTTTAGGCGGCATCCCAAACGTTCTTTTCCTTCCATGACAAAACCTTTCGGTTGTGCCATGTAAACATTTTCCTCTAAGTCTCCGTTGAGAAATGCCGTCTTTACATCCATCTGATGTAATTCCAAATCGTAATGTGCCACTAATGCCATT
Organism: Miscanthus floridulus; assembly: GCF_019320115.1. Lineage (NCBI taxonomy): Eukaryota > Viridiplantae > Streptophyta > Magnoliopsida > Poales > Poaceae > Miscanthus > Miscanthus floridulus. Next base: position 133,530,114 of record NC_089582.1, on the reverse strand, counting down.
ATGATTCTGAAAGAATCCTTACATGAGACTGGAGAAAAGGTCTCGTTGTAATCAATCCCTTCTCTTTGTGTAAAGCCTTTTGCCACAAGTCGGGCTTTATATCTCTCTATATTCCCTTGAGAGTCAAGTTTTGTTTTGTAGACCCATTTACAGCCTACTGTTTTGGCTCCTTTAGGAATTATTTCTAAATCCCAAACTTTATTTGCATTCATTGATCTCATCTCATCTTCCATGGCCTCAAGCCACTTTGATGAATGGTCACTTTTCATGGCTTCTTCAAATAAGGTGGGATCATCCTCCATTTGAAATTCTTCAGTGTTGTACACTTCATAATCAGCAGGAATAGCTGATTTTCTAACTCTTTGAGACCTTCTAGGGGCCTCCTCAATTGGCACATTTTCTGTTTGAGGCTGTTGTTGCTCCCCCTCATGTGTGGCAATAGGTTCTATAGGATCCTGAGCCACAGGTTCCTCATCGTCATTCATTGTTGCCACAGGCGGGATAACAACAGGTGCTGGCACCACAGTGTCTTGTACTGTTAGTGCAGCAACAGCAGGTAGTGAGAAAAATGGCTCATGAATGATCGGAGTGGGTGCATACACCCGCTTCTCTTCAAGGTCAATTTCTCGAGCTACCATGCTCCCCCTAATCATTTCATCCTCTAGGAAGACAGCATGTCTCGTTTCCACAAACTTTGTATATCTGTTAGGACAGTAGAAACGAAAACCTTTTGACTTTTCTGGGTAGCCAATGAAATGGCAACTCACTGTTTTGGGATCTAGCTTCCCAATGTTTGGGTTAAAAACTTTGGCCTCAGCAGGGCTCCCCCACACACGCAAGTGGTTAAGTGAGGGTACCCTTCCTGTCCACAACTCATACGGTGTTTTGGGCACCGACTTACTTGGTACTCTATTGAGAATATGAATGGCGGTTTTTAACGCCTCCATCCACAGACTCGTGGGTAAAGTGGAGTAACTTATCATACTACGCACCATATCCATCAAGGTACGGTTACGCCTTTCAGCTACTCCATTCTGCTGAGGTTCGCCCGGTGTTGAATACTAGGCGACTATACCATTCTCCTGTAAGAACCTTGCAAAAGGTCCAGGAACTTGTCCATATGGGGTATGTCGACCGTAGTACTCTCCTCCACGGTCAGACCTGACTATCTTAATCTTTAAATCATGCTGATTTTCAACTTCTGCTTTAAATATTTTGAATTTATCCAACGCTTCTGTTCTTTCTTTAATTGGATAAATATAGCCAAAGCGAGAGTAATCGTCTGTGAATGTTATGAATGAATCATAACCATCCACACTTTTCACAGGAAAAGGACCGCATATGTCTATGTGAATAATCTGTAGAATTCCTGCGCTTCGTTTGGCATCTTTCTTAATTTTCTTTGCACGCTTTCCTTTTATGCAATCTCTACATTGTTCTAAATCTGAGAGCTCTAATGGAGGAAGAATATCATTCTTAACTAGTCTTTCTATTCTCCCCCTCGAAATATGGCCTAAACGACAGTGGCATAATTTCGACAACGCATCGTGAGCTCTCTTTCGTTTTCTGTTTCCATTGTTCGATGAGGATACATTTTCATTCACATCACATACGGAATTCACATTTTCATGAAGTGATAACAAATAAAGCTCATCTTGTCGGAAGGCAAGACCAACACATTTATTATTAAACAACATCTGACATTTGCCATTTTCAAAATGACAATCATAACCATCATGGTCCAACTTTGATACACTAATCAAGTTTCTTTGCAAAGAAGGTACATAAAGAACATCTCTAAGAAAAATTATGAAGCCATCAGCAAGCTCTAGAGGAAGATCGCCAACGGCCTCAACATCTGCTTGTTCTCCATTTGCGACTTTAATGAAACTTTCGCTTCTTTACAAAGTTCTCATCGAACGGAATCCCTGTAATGAATTAGCAACATGAATAGTTGCACCTGAATCAATCCACCAAGTAGATTTTGAAAACTTTACATACAAGGATTCATTTACGAACGTAATAATGTTCTCACCTTTATTCTTCATAATCATCTTTAAGAAATCAGGACAATTCTTTTTATAATGTCCTGTCTTCTTGTAGTGGAGACACTGGTCTTTAGCCACTGGGAATTGCTGGTTCTGAGACTGTTGCATGGGACCTTTTCCAGATGATTTGGAGGAAGAACTGTTATTATAGTTCTTTTTCTTATCTTTTAGGTAGTTGACAGAACCACCTTGTGAAACTTTTATTCTTTCCTCCTCCTGCACACACATGGCTATGAGCTTTTCCAAATCCCATTTTTCAGGTTGTATGTTGTAATTAACAACAAATGTGTCAAATTCTTTGGGCAAAGAAGCAAAAATCAAATGAATAAGAAACTCATCCTTGAGTGCCAAATCCATTGGTTTGAGCTTAGATGCCAGATTGCTCATTCTCAGTATGTGCTCTCTAATGCCACTGCCGCCACCAGAGTACCTTTCTGTGACCAGCTGCTTGATCAGCTGGGTTGCATATGTCTTTGAAGAGCCAGTGAACTGACTCTTTATTCTGTCTAGGTACTCTGTGACCGTGTCACAGTCTGGAATTGAGCCCACAATAGCAGGCTCAATTGTGTTCTTTATCACTGCCAGACACTTCTTATTGGCAGTGACCCATTTCCTATGCTCAAGGTCATAGGACATCTTTACGGGAGCAAAATCCCGCTCTCTGTTCTGCCATGCAGTATCAGTCTCATCTGTTTCCCTCACCGGTGCCTCAGGTTCTTTAGGGCACGGTGTGGTGACAACCCAGTTAACCTCAGCGAGGATAAAGGCCAGGTCTATCTTTTTCTTCCACTCAATATAGTTATCACCTTTTAGAGTGGGGATTTCTTTGATACAACTCATCAAGTTGTATCCTCCTGAAAACATAATTCAAATAGGGTGAGAACAGAAATAACAACAATAATTGCATGCCTTAGTTTAACGTTGGTCAAAATTAAAACATACAATTATTTTCTACACTAATTCTACATCACCGTTGGGCAGAAATAGAATTAATGTATAACAAAAAACATTATAATATTGTCATTAATCAACGTTGGTCAGAATAACAACAACATTATAATCAATTTAAAACATATCCATTTTCAAAATTAAATTCTCCCGTTGGTTCGAATTTAATAATGAAAATTACATCTTTAAATACGCAGCGGAAACTTTAACATTTAATAATCTTTTCCTATTTTCCAGAAGCAAAATTTTGTACAGAAATTATCATAAAAAATCAATTCAAATTGATCAAACTGTCTTCTGGAAAATAAGAAAAACAAAAAATGTGACTTTTCTATTCATTTTACCATTTCGGCCCAGCCAGCACACGCACGGCCCACGGCCTGCCCATGCGCGCGCGCGCGCCAGCGAAATCGGCCCAGCCAGCCGCGGCCCATCCACGCGCTCAGCGCAGCCCCGCGCCCAGCCGTGCGCGCTCTCTCCCCCGCGCCCAGGCCGCAACCTGGGCCTGGGCCGGGATTTCGGCCTTGTGCCCTATCCCGCCTGGGCTGCGGCGCTGGCCCAGTCGCCCGTGGCCGTCCATCTCCATCCGACGGCTGCCCGCGTGTTTCGCCCGAACAAAAAACCGCCCGGCCAGCCCCTCTCCCTGAACCCTAGGTTCATTTCCTCTTTCTCCTCTCCTCTCCCACAGCGACGGTAGCGAAAACCGAAGGGAGCGCGCGGCCACCTCGTCACCGGAGAAGAAGGGAGGACGACACCGGTGCCAAGCCCCTCGCCGGTGCGCGCGCTCGCCCATGGCAGAGCGCGCCGCCGTCGAGCGGCTTTGGACCGCTGTCCTGAGCCACGGCCAAGCCGGGCCTCTGTCCGCTCGCCAACCATGGCGGCGGTGATCACCGCCCGCACGGTGGTGGCTTTCCGCGCGACGGCGGTGTCGGGAGGACCGGGTAGGTTCCCCTCTCCATCTTTTTCCTTCCCCAAAACCCGATCTAGGGTTAGGGTTTCATTTCTAGGGTTAGGGTTCTTTCTCATTCGATCCGAGATCGGGATCCTTTTCATCCTTTTCCGGTTTCTTTTATCCCGATTTTGCACGATTTCCCGATTAGGGTTAGGGATTAGGATTGGGGACGAAACTATTTTCTTCTCCCCCCCCCCCCCCGATTTAAAATCGGTTTATTTCTTTTCTGAGTCAGTCACCGAGCGGTCGCCGGATCCTGACGCGGTTCTTTTGATTCTCAGTCAGTCCCCTTCCTTGGTTAGGGTTAGGGTGTCGAGACCATGTCTCATTCTGTTCTTACTTTTCCCGTACCCAGATCTACCGCTAGAAAAAAAATGGCTCTGGTACCATTGTTGAAATTCTTTGGATCGACTAGGGTAGATCTAGACGGATTAACTCATAGATCCATGAAACACATGCACATTTAGACCTAGAACACTACACCGAGAGGGAGATAGGGGAGAGAGGACTGGTGATGAACCTGAGCCTCCAGATGATGTCGCGGTTGTGCCAGCCATCGCGGGTTCGGTGATGGAGGCAGCACACGGGCAGCGACGGGTGGAGTAGAGGTTGCACGGACGTCGATGCAGTGCGGTCGGGCGTAGCAGTGGCGACGGCGAGGATCAGTGGAGCTTCCCGTCGCTGGCTGCGCGCCCTCTCGAGATCGGTCTAGGGTTTTGTCGGTGGGTTTGCGGCTCACGGCGAACCTCGTACCTCGAGCCGCCGGCCCCCCCACCTCTTTATATAGCGCAGTGCGACGGGGGCCCACCAACCATGTAGGGTTGGGCGCCCCCGATCAGGGCGCGTGACCAAGGCCCAATAGGCCATTGGGCTTATTGGTTGAGAGATCAATCTAACATAAACAGGACGCGATTATAAGCCAGCTAATGCTGTTTTGTTGTGAGAGAAAAACACTGTATCATGACTTAAATGAATAGGGTGTCCAGATCATTCAACCAAACAGGACGCCTTTTCTCTCTCTCTCGAAAACCGCCGACCGAGGACCCAGCGGATCATCGCACGATTGTTAACGCCGCAATTTGGTGGCGGGGGATGAATGGATGGATGGTACAGGTCGCGTACAAAAAGATAGCTCCGTTCCGTTTGGTGGCTGCGATGACTGGATGACCATGCAGGAAGGAGGGGCAGGGCAAGCGCAATCAGTGAGGAGAGATTCCTTGCTGCGATGTTGTTTAAGCAGGAGCAGGATCAGACAGCACTCAGCAGAGGCCACGCCGTCGCCCCCGGTCGGCACTCTGGACGGGGTTGGCAACCAGTGCCATACTGCCAGTGTGTGTACGCTCGCGTGGATCTCTCCCTTGTTTTGTTCCGGCCTGCGTGCTCCTGTAGCTCTATGTCCGCGCCGCGGCGTTGCTTCGCTTTCAGCCTTTCAGGCAGGTGCACGTGAACCCAAAGCAAAGAACGGAGAGCGAGCGCGGCAGACTTTGGATACAAATATCTTCATATTTATACGTGTAAAGCTTTTCAACTTAGGGAGTGTTCGGCTCTCATTATAAGTCGGCTTATAAGTTATGGTACAATATTTTTTCTCTCCCAATAAATCAACCATACAAATCAGCACAAACGGCTTTACGAGCAGAAGAACATAGCCTTAGGTTAAAAGTTTTGGTCCACGCTAGTTGAGAAGTTTATGGGACGCGCGTATTATGCTAGGCCAACCTGGACCGGCCTGCCATCCGAATTTTGTTTTATTGCCACTAAATATATGGTATAATAACAGTAATCTACACTCGACCAACATATTGAGGCTTGAGGACACGTTTGGATGCACAAACGACTCGCACAAAAACTAGGGCAACAAAAACTAAGGCAACAGAACAAGACATCCAGACACATTTTGTCTTCCATTTCTTGGTGGGCGAAATCCACACACTTTATTTTTCCTTCGGATTCTTGCTGGGCGAGGTGAGGGTCACTAATAATAGAACAAAAAGCACAGCCTATGGCTCGTTTCTGAGCTGATAAGCCCGACTGACGCTGATTTATTGTGAAAGAAAAACACTATTGACTGAGTGATAAACCCTAGCTTAAACCGAAGCAAACAGGCTGTTCGTGGCTATGTCCCTTCAAGTAAGGCCGTGTTTGGTACGGCTCCAAACAACTCAAACTCTTTGCTACAGTACATGAAGCTGGAGCTGGTAAAACCAAAAATAGTGACTTTCCCAGTTCCTAGTTCATTTTAAGAGAAAGAAAAACAGTTCATTGTTAAAATGCAGAGCCAGAGACGTCCGGACCTCTACCGTCGGGACCTAAGAGCTTCAAATACTCCAGGTTCCGCGTACCAACACTCATGCTTCCTTTCTAGAATAGAACCCCTCCCCACACAAATTTTGTACCTTATGATAAGATATTGGGGCGGAGTAAATCCTGAATGATCAGACAAAATATACTGATCCAAGAAAGCAATATATCACTGTTTGAAACATGATACACGTTTCAACACAACATTTAAAGCCACAAAGATCAACACTACACAGAACAAATCTTCGTAGAACCCCCAGAAGCCTCACATCTGTGGCATTCCAAGAAATATGCTGAATAACGAACTTCTTGACTTTTCTGCTGATGAACAAAAACTTTCAATGCTGTTAGTGATATCCCCAAACTGTTAGTTCTGTGAGCAAAAATGCAGCAAAATCAGTGCCTTACATCTCCCCTCAGATGAACTCCCCTGTATCAGTAGTATGATTTCCTTGGATTGTTCTGCAGATATAGCAGAAGTATTAGGCAAACAGAAAGAGCAGGGAACTCCTGGAAGCAGGCAGTGGCAGCCAATATACCAGAGGGTTCGGCCTATAGCGGTATCCAAGCATCATTCGCTTCTTGTATTGCTCGTAGATGTCATCTTCAGAGGTGACCTCACCAGGCTGGACCGCGCCAACACCAAGATGATCCTTCTTCACATCTCCAGCCATAATGGGATCTGCACGGCCTCTTCTCTCGCTACCAAGACCCTCACCTGCAGAGTAAACTATATGTAACACCTGGAAGTGGAATGGTGCATAACTGCAAATATCTCTAACTCCCTTGACTACAGGCCCAACAAACAACTCCCACCAGTGTTAGGATGTTGAGAATCAATGCATGCAACATAATGCTAAGGAAAAAGAATCTATCATAGATAGTTCTTATCTGGAGTTTGGGATTGAAGGCTTTGTTCACAGCAAACTATCACATTATTGAAGGTTTGCTTGATGAACATGACTAAAACACAGAGAGAGATGGATACAGGCTAGACACCAACAAATAAAAGCAACGATGATCAGGGTCCAGATGGGTGTTGTACTGTTGTCATAAACTTAAACATCAATCAGTCATTAAAAAAAGGGCGTACCCAATGCAGAGAGCTCCCGCTCTGTGCGGGGTTTGGGGAAGGGTGTTAGTGGCAAGCCTTACCCTCGCCTGTGCAATGCGAGAAGACCGCGACTCAAACCCAGGACCTTCCGGTCACAGGCGGTAAGACTACCGCTTGCACCAGACCCGCCCTCAGCCTCACAAATACCGTGGACTTTTAAATTTGATCTACCATTCAAGTGGTTATAGTTTTGTTTTAAAGTCAATTTAATGATATAAAGCAATTTATTTTTGAAAAGAAAAATGTGACAAGGTTTTACAGAGAATTACTGTAATGGTAACTATGTCATTAAGTACTCAGGGACTAACCTTCCCTCCAACCCATCTTAGATAGAAGTTTGTGCCCGATATTGTCTGCCTGAATCTTAGCCTTCTCGGCGGCTTCTTTGGTAGCCTTTTGTGCTGCAGCATCATTACAGCGTGCCATGAACTTTTCAAGTTCTTCTTGAGGAATGAAGTCACCCATGTGGTGTCCCTTCTTAGGAGGACCTGCAAAACAAGAATTAGTAGTGCTGGAATAAACATTGAAGTTTCTACATTCTTTCAACAAGGAGAATAATGTTGCAGAGGTACCTTGAAGAGAAGGAGGTGGTGGCATTTCATCTTTCGACTGCCTTGGTGGCCGCTTCCGTTCTTCCTGTGCAGCCTTCTTTGCATAGAATTCCATCAATGCTACAGGATCTGACGGTGGAGTCATATGATCACCTGCAACAAGATTAGCTACCATTGAGCACATATACTAACAATCAGACAGTCCAAGTTGGAAGAAGATGGTTTTTACTTTTGAAGCAAACTATAGATCAGGGAGATGACAAGCATAGGGTCTTGGTGTTTCACAACAGAAACCCTACAACATATCTATTGCATGCATTAAGCCAAAAGAATGAAACAGAACATTCACAACATCAGAAATAAGAAGATACTTATAGGCAATACAAGTGCAAGACACAGATGACTTGCAAACTATAAATAGTAACCAGGTGAACACAGTCCAGTAACATAGAGAAAGTACTCCCTCTGTTTTTGTACATGTCGTATTAGTTTTGCCCTAATAAGTCAAACATTTCTATCTTTGACCATCAATTTTAAAAAAATTGTGAGGTTAACAACAAAAGATTTATGTTTTTAGATCACTATGAGAAACACTTTCATAATATATGTTCACATGTTCTGACACTACATGGATTTTTTGAAATTGATGGTCAAAGTTAGGAATGTTTGACTTAGGACAGACCTAATACGACATGTAAAAAAAATGGAGGGATTAGCTAAATAACATATGAAAAAGACAAGGAAACAATGTATGCAAATTTTACCGTAACTAGAAGAGCTTCCTTGGGAAGAACTACCCTCATATGCACCATACAAAGCTGATGCAGGTGTCTGATAGTTAGACTTCTGTTCAAATGAGCTTCTATGTGTACCACCTGGTGCCTTGAAGCTTGCAATGCCAGAGTTAGCTGCATTAACAAGAGCATACAGCATCAAGACTTGTACAGAAGTTAATTATAGAAAACAACAAAGAAATTGTGCCACGAACCACTTTTTGATGCTTCAGCCTCCTGTGACTGAGCAAGAGCCTTTTCCTCTTCAGCAAGCTGATACTCATAATATTTGTAGTCTGGACAGTGTTTGTCAAATAGAAACCTGCAAATGACCCATGATTTATATACCAATAATTCTTAAAGTCAGAGATTGAAAGTAAAATCGAACTTATTGAGAAAAACCACAACAAAAAAAACAGATAGAGTTGGTAAGAAAAAAAGTAGCTTGTTCGTACTTGAATGGTGTATCTCCAGGATTCCTCTGCCGTGTGATATTCTCAAACTGTCTCCCATTTTTGGCAACAAAGCTTGCCAATTTGTCAGCGACCTGTCTCACTGTCATATCATTTGGTGGGGGTGGGGCTGCATGTCACTTAAAGAACTGATTAATATCAAGCGAATGACAAGGCAATGCAAATTACTGCAGTAGAGCCTCCAACTCTCTCAATCACATCCTTCCCAGCAATGTCAATTTAGTTAATCTATAAGCTGCAGTCATAAGAAAAAGACAAAACCTTCACGACTTTCTGCTGACAATAGCGACTGATAATGTATGCAGATGCTGAGGAAGATGTTTTTTTTGTAAACCTAAGAATGTATGCATCATACAAAAAAGGAGAGTTTACAACACCTTGGTGCAACAGCAATCAATTTCCATGGCTATTTCTAATCTAAAAAATAAAACGTTGTTGGTCAATTCCACCACCACTAGCATTGCAATTTGTAGCTATCAAGATTCATTTTTATCACTTGTATAAATGCATGAATTCAATATTATTATGGAATGTTTAGATGATACAAAATTTCAAGACCATAGTTTTGAATACATGGGAAATAATAACATTGATTGTGAAAAACACCATATTTTAAAATATATAAAAAAAGTGGCGTATTTGGTGGTTTTCGGTTAGTAATTTTCGTTTAAGATCAACTATACATTATACTATATAATCTAGCCACCACAGGAATCCTAAATAAAGATAGATACATAGATACTACTAGCTTTGATACATAGCAACAGTTTATATAAGGAAGATCGAAAGAGCCTAAGGTAAGCCTGTGAACAATCCAGAATGAATGTACACAATACAACTTTGTACATTAGGAATGTGTTTACTAATAGTAGTGCACGAAATTTGACAGGCCAACGCCGCATAACTCGCATTGGTGAGAAAGTAAATGTGAGGCGTGCTTTGTTTTTTTAAAAATAAAAAGAAGTGTTGAATGGGTTTTTCTTCAAGAACTCCAAATAACATGGTACTTGGAATCCTAAAGTTTGTAAAACTAAATTGCTGTATCCAAACACCTAGAAGCTTTAAATCCTATGGTATATTTTAGAAACCATACAAAACCCAAATATTACCGACATCCAAACAGCCCTTTAGTTTCAATAAAAGTATAATGCGGTACTGGGTTCTAGTTAAATCAGTATGTATAAGAAAATGAAATGCAAACTATATAGATATTACTTAGTTTCACTATCAAATTTTATCGCAGTACTGCCAGGACAACACCATCAAATGGATGGAATAGAGAACTCTACATGGAAACTGATAGTACAATCATCTGCACCAGGGTAATACTTTAGGAATGGAAATCCGAATACAGAACTCATTTCAATAGTAAAAACCTAAGGTATGTCACATGCTGAAATGGTTTGCATCAAATTCAATGAGATTATCTAAATCCGCAACTGAATTGAAGGCAAAAAAAAAAAACACTACTTGCATGGAAAGCTAAAAGATAATATATCACTGATGTTCTAGCTCGGTTACTGAATTAAAAGTCTGATAACATGTTTGCACCTAATCATTTGATGGAAACTACAACCCAAAACATCATCACTAAACGAGTTAATAGTAAAACAGCAAGAAATGGATAAATATAAATGATTACCAACAGCCCCGGCCGGGGCAGCTGCCACAGGAGCATCAGCTTGCACAGATTTCTGGCGCTTGGCGGGCTCCTCCCTCTCCACATCCGCGGCATCCTCGTCCTCATCATCGGCTGAGAAGACAGGTGCAACCGCGACTTTGGCCTTCTTGAGGCTAAAGGCCAGCTTACCAGCCGAGGCTACCGGACCAGCCTTCTTCAGCTGGAATGGCCTCTTGTTCGCCGCAAGAGCAAACCCCTGCTTTGGGTTCGCATGCTTGGGAGCCGATGAGGCAGCGGCAGCAGCGGCCTTCTCCTTCTCCTGCGCCTCCTGCTGCATCTGCTTGAACCTCGCCATGAAGGAGCCGTCGTTGGTGAAGAGCCCCTTATCCATGGCTCGGCGCAGATGCTTCCGCGGCTCTTGCTTGCGACCTCAAACAGCTACAATTCTTTCAACATCCAATCAACACACCACCGTCGTCGCACAAAAATTCAACAACGCTTGCTCAACACTAGAGCACAACTCCTCCAGAATAATAAACTCGAATGTTGCAAAAACAAAGACGGTACGAAACTCCGCCGCGGAAATTTGCAGGGGGGGGGGAGACCCGGATCGGTGCGCGAGGGCTCGAATCGCGGGATCAGATCGAATGCGTGGCGGATGGAGCAGTAATTTACCTGATGCGGCCGAGGGAGGATCGGAAGGGGAACCCTAGACAGAGAGGGGGAAAAGTATCGTGCGGGGTGGGGATCGATCGGGGAAGGAGAGAGAATATGACGGCGGCAGGATACCGATTCGCCTTCCGCGTCACCGCGCGCGCAGCTGCGTGTTCCTGCAGAACCGGGCCCGCCGGGTTTACGGGTTCTGTGGCCTTCTGGGGTCTCTGGCGGGCGGTATACTTTCTCTATTTGATTCGAAACTATGGCACGTCCAAAACCAAATTCTCAAAAAATAGCCATCACATTAAATCTTGCAATACATGCATGGAGCATTAAATATAGATGAAAAAAACTAATTGCACAGTTTAGTTAAAAATCACGAGACGAACGTTTTAAGTCTAATTAGTCTATGATTGAACACTAATTACCAAATAAAAACGAAAGTGCTACAGTAGTTAAATTCCTAAATTTCCTTCAACTAAACACAGCCTAGTAATATAGTATATAGTTCGGCGTAAGTTGTTTTAGCTTCAGGCCTGGTTTAGCTTCAGGCGGGTTTAGTTCCAAAAATTTTCACCCCAAACTATCACATCGAATCTTGCGGTACATGCATGGAGTATTAAATATAGACAAAAAAAACTAATTACACAGTTTGGTTGAAAATCGCGAGACGAATGTTTTAAGACTAATTAGTCCATGATTAGCCATAAGTGTTACAGTAACTAACATGCGCTAATGCCGGATTAATTAGGCTTAATAAATTCGTCTCGCAGTTTTCAGACGAGCTATGTAATTAGTTTTTTATTAGTATCCGAAAACCCTTTCCGACATCCCCCGAAACATCCGACGTGACATCCAAAAATTTTCATTTTGCGAACTAAACGCAGCCTCATTCTACATCAAAATTTCTACCTTTAATCAAGTTTAAAGAAAAATATACAAACATCTATAACCACCCTGTTCGCTTGATCGTATCAACCATGATACAATGTTTTCTTTCACAACAAAACAACATTAGCCGGCTTATAAGCCACAGAAACGATCAATCGAACAGGATGAACGACCTCAAACAAGATTCATTACATATACCATGAAATATTTTTGATAGACTTTAACTAACCAAAAATGATTTGGTTTTAAAAATAAAACTCTACTTTACTCAAGAAATACTAATATAAAATATATCTCCTTTTAGTAGAAATGGGAATACTTGTGTATCTCTTTTATAGAAAAACTATAAGAACGGTTACAGTTATGAGGGAGGAACTCAGGGCCTGTTTGGATTGTAGGATTTTTGCAGGATTTTTGGAGGGTGCCGTTCCTAAGGAAAGGAAGTACGTGGGTGCGTTTGGAACAAGGGAAATTCGTCACTAATTCACAAAAAAAAATTATGACGAACGACGCTTTTGCCGCGACAAAAGTAGTTCGTTACCTACGTGCACCTGTCTACTAGTGGATCCCATCCGCATGACATGTCGACCGTTCAAAGCAGGATCATAATATATACCTCATTGTATATAGTACATATTTTATTTATAGTAGAAAATCACAAATGGAATATGGCCACTAATTGTTATTCCCTGTGTCTCAAAATAATAATTTTGTAAGGTTTAAAATTTATACCAAAATAAATTATATTTTTCTACACAAACATGGAACATTGTCTCCTAATATGGAAGCTAATTACGGGTGCATGCCAACGATAACTGCCGAATACCATAGATATCCTTCTAAATGAAAGGAGGTGATGGTATATGCGTCTTTTGCTTGTGTCCTTAACCTGTCTAAAAATCTGTATAAATTTATTTATTCTGGGATGGAGGGAATATATATCATATTTGTCAACTACTTCAGAATTAACATAATAATAATTTTATAAAAGCATTCTTATTTCTGCAACTAATTGTACTTCTCGCTATAAAAAATAAGTTCAACACAAAACGAACAAAGGATCCACGTTATTGAGGATTCCATGGTTTAATCAAAATGCAACGCGGAAATAAACTCGCTGCAGTTCAGGTACAAAATAAAGCAGACAATCGAGAAACATGGATTGAGTGCAAAAATGAAAAAAAAAAAATGGTCATGCACGTGAGCACGTCTGACATATCGAGAGACATGGACTGAGTGCAAAAATGATCTTGCGGATTATTCCTTGTAGTGGATACAGCTATATATAGGATGCACTTGATTCTTTGTGTTGGGGATAACCAAAGGGGCCGTCTTCTACTGGTAAGGACTAGCATTCTAGGCTTTGAAATGCGATGACAAAATCTATAGCAGCAGTATGCCAGTATCCCTCACATCTTTGCCCGTTTTTTTCTGGGCGTGTGAGGGATTTCGGGAACAACATCGAATCCATCCCCGTCCTCCATCTCAAGGTCCGCCGGAGTCTGCTTACCATCATGCTTCCCGGTACGAGAGTCAACGAAGTGCGACTCGCCGGCGGCGGGCACCATGGCGTAGTAGAAGTCCATCACGTCGCGCACCGCGTCGGTCCTCCGCATGACCGCATGGTGCGGGTGAAGCGGTGGCCCTTGAGGTCCTGCAGCGTGACGGCGATGAACGCGCTCGGCTTCATCGCCAGGAAGAAGTGGACCCGGTCCCCGTCCTCCATCTCGTAGTCCGCCGGCGTCCGGCCGCCCTCCACCCGCTTGCCGCGGAACAGGAAGGCACCCTCGCCGCGCGGGACCGTGGGCACCATGGCGTAGTAGAAGTCCGTCAGGTCCTTGAGCCTGTCGCTCCTCCGCATCGTGCGAGTGATCGTGCGCCCTTCCTCGTCCTCGACGACGGGGGTCACGAACAATGGCTTACACGGTGGCGCCATGTGCATTGTTCGATCCTGCTGTCGTCGTCTCCGGACGTTGTTGCTTCTGCCGCCGCCACCGCCACCGCCGCTAGGTTTTGCAGCCGGCGTGCGCTGATTACGGTTCCTATTTATAGTAAGGTCTGGCCGTCATGCGCGGCTCGGTTTTACGAAGATTCGGCGTGCAACCAGTTTTTTCTTTCTTTTCTTTTGAGTAGCCGGGGTGCAAGTGCAACCAGATACCCACGAACGTGTCAAGCATCCTTAGCCTCGTAGTATTTCAGATGCCCGATAACATTAGACGTAAGTTTGTAACACCCGTACTTGAACTGAACAGACACATGAATTATTATTAGGAAATTAAAGCGGACCGCCCCATCGATCAGACGATCAGCCAGACATCAGATCCTCGAAGAAGTCGATCTTGTCCCCGTTCACCATGCCGAGGTCCTCCGGCGTGCTCTCACCTTTCAGCCGCTTGCCATCGAACACGAAGCGCCCCGCGCCGCGCGTGGCGGCACCGGCAGAGCACACCACGTCGTCGTAGTAGTCCATGAGGCCCTGCAGCTTGTCGGTCCTCCGCATGGTGCGCTTGACGACGCGCCGCTGCGTGTCCTGCACCTTGAGGGTCACCAGCATCACGGGCTTCACGACGATCACTCTGCCGTCTCCATCTACCAACTTGAGGAATCGCGCCACCCGCTCCTCCTTCCGGCAAGGGGACACCACCATGCCTGCAGCCTGCTGATCGATCGACTTTCTCGATTGATCGGTTGTGTTTTCTCACTAGAGACGACTGCGCCTTGCAGTCGCTATCGTGAAGTAGCGTCGTGTCAGGAATGTGCTTATATAGGTTCTCACTGCCCTCCCATGTACTCCTTCCTAGGATTAGTGGGGTAACGAAGCGACTCCGGCGGCCCGTTTCCAGCAAGTGGAAGCGATTCGACGCGAGAAGAAGATAGTGCAGTCATGAATTCTTGCGCACTCGCTATACAGTCTTGTAGTAAATGTAAATCTTGCGTTTGCAACGGTTCATGAATGGCATCAGTGTTTTGCCTGAATGGCATGGCACTCGAACCGATCGAGCCGGGTTCGCCCTTGCCTATGCATGGCACCAAGAACAACGTTTTGCCTGCGTTTCTGGATCTCACCGCAGAGAATTCAACACAGTTAGCACTAACACGCATGCGAAGCTTGCTCAAACGAAGGAGTTCACAAAACAATGTCTCAGCTAAAATAATAATATTTTAACTGCATGAGACAAAATAGCGCAGCTTAAATTAAAAGTGTGTTAAGTTAAATAATATACTCCATCGCTTCCAAAATTATTTCTGTCACCATTCAAAATTTTATAGTTTTTCATCAAGCTTATATTTTTCTCGAATACACACAAGTGTACGTATCATTGTATTAAGAAGAGAAGAGTTTATAATATAAGAAAGCGACCGTTGATCGCGCGATCCATAGGGGCTACATCTTGAAAATAAACAACTGTTGTTGCGCCATCGACAGAACACGACTACCTCCCGGCTAAATCACCGAGGCCGCTGGCGCCAGCATCAACTGTACTAACAGAAACAGTGACTTTGCCGTGTACCACATGCACTCAGCAAAGACCAAAAAACACCCAGCAAAGGCTTTGTCGAGTGTAACACTCGGCAAACAGCACACGTCATCTACAGTGTCGGCAAATAGCTATTTGCCGAGCATTTTTTTTATCGCGCACTCGGTAAATAATTTGCCGAGTGTCAAATTTGACACTCGGCAAAAAAAAAAGTGGTTTGCCGAGTGTTTTTCAAAATACACTCGGCAAAGGATTATCGTTTGCCGAGTGTTTTGGGGAATTACACTCGACAAACCTATTTTCCAAAGAAAAAAAATTAATTTTTTTCTCAGCATATCATTATTGTTTGCCGAGTGTTTTTGAAAATTACACTCGGCAAACCTATTTTCCAAAGAAAAAAAATATTTTTTTCTCAGCATATTTATATGGTATAGGTAGGCTATTGCATCTCTGAAGAGGCAGTGACACACGGAGTACTAAAGAACTAATTATTACCAATGAATGGGTGTCATGAAAAAAAGAGTAGAAGAAATTCCCAAGTAATTGAGACTACAATTACCAATTAATTAGAAATTGAGACATGATGTCAACAATTGAATTGAGAAATGAGAGGCTTTGGAGAAAAGAACATCCCGGTAAATGATAGATTAAGGATACATCGGCTTATTTAACAAACAAAAGGGAAACAGAAAGCACCATTTATTTTGGGTGCAGTCTCTATTTGCAGACCATAAAGTAGAACACCATGCACTTTGCTATGTACCTGAGATTCCTATGAAGCAAAAGAAAAAGATTACCACAAACATTGCAAAAAGATGGTTAAGACATTTATATATACATATGGGATCAACATAATCAGGTAGCATGGTAGAACTATTTTAATACCTCTATTCCATAGCTATTTTATCTGCACCGTGAAAACAATCGTTCTATTCTGAAATTTGTCCCATAAGTTAAATAACCTGTGCTGATTCTATGAACCAAGTATAGAAATAAAATAATGAATGTCACAGTACAGTATGAAGCAACTATATGAGGAAAGGGTTAGCATTTACTGCAATGTCTCGTGTGACCAAATAATCTTGATGTGTTGACCTATCGTCCTATCATGGCCCTGCAAATTTAGGCAAATTAACCCTTTCAGTCTGTACATGCAGATTAATTGAACTAAACTTTTTAGTCGGTGATTGAAGGGCATAACAGAGCAAAGGGATAGCATTTACAGCAATGCCTTGTGTGACCACTTTTGTTCGCACCTAGTAAGATCTGAACTGAATCAGGAGTAACATTTTTGAAACTGTGGACTTAAATGGATAGCTAGGTAAAAACTACATAAGCAAGAGAGGAGCATGGAGAAGGTTTTACATGAATATATCACAGTCCCATGCTCACAGTTGCCATTTATGGAGGTGTCCAGGACATGAGACTCAAACGAAATAGACTACAATGAATTTCAAAGAACAAAAATGAATTAATGATCAAATAAGTAACTAATTCATATTGAAAGCAAATGTGAGTTTAAACATTGTGCTGGGGATGATAGCTTACAAACCCAATGGCACAACATTGCAGTTGCAGCTTCACAAACTAGCAGAACAGAGATAATTGTGCTACATTATTACAAAGATATTTGTCCCAACTTTCAGGCCATGGCATGTAAAATTAAAATTCAAAATAATGGGATAGATACCAACTAACAGATGGCTATACAAGACTGAATGGCATACTGAAAGCAGATAATGACCTCAATATAGTAACATTCACACAAACACGGAGCATCCAAGAGACTTGGTATTTACTACCATATAATATGATTTGGATAATAATAGACTATAAAACATAAATAATGATTCTCAGTGTGGTCTTCATAGCTAGCAGCAGTGATTTTGCTAAAACAATAATATGTGGTTTTGAAAAATGATTTTTTATGGTTAAAAATAGTTTGGACACAATATGCGTATCCAACAAAAGAAGCAAATTTTGGTTGAGAGATCCAAGACAAAATAGTACCTAACTAAAAGTTCAATATACACAATTTACCAAGGCATGACAAATTGATAATGACACTAACAGGATCTAAAAAAATTAACAAATCCAGAATTGATAATCCACAATTTGCAGTTAATTAAGCATATAGTGAAAGAAAGGACCTTCTAGTTGAGCAGCCCCATTGCTAGCTGAGGATCCTTTACAGAAAGGGCATCTGATGTACAGTCACATGAAAATTAGTAGTGGTGAAAAAAATTACAAATACAAAATCAAGGTAGGAAAATTAATATAGAAAAATCATAATTAACCCTGAGATCCTCCAAATCGCTGTGACCTCCTCCTTGGATCCTGTCAAAGTCACACAATATTCCTGTGAGATTAAATTATGTGAGAAAATTACAGATCGACCGTTGCCTATCCCATGCGGCCATGTGTTGTGTTGCCGTGTGGGGTGGGAAGCAACAAGAGATCCGAGGAGACTTGCGACTCCTAATGGCCTAACGCAAATCAAGAGAGAGGTTAGGGTTTGGGGGAATAGCAAAGAGGAGGCCAAAAGAGAATCGGGTGCTAGGAACTCACTTGGCGTGGCGCGATGGCGGAGCTACGGAGGTGGCTGGCGCCTGGCGGCGGTCCTCGGCTCGGCCGCTTGGCCCTTCGGCGCGGTAGCGCCCAGTCGCCCTATTAGGCATCGGCCAAGAATAAGAGCCACGGACGAGGGGGACGCTAGAGAGGAGGGGGCGGACGCGGGCCTGGGGGCCGGCCGGGCCGGGCGGCGGCGGCTAGGGGCAGGGGGCGCCGGCGGCGGGCGGGGGTGGGTGTGCCTGTGTGCGTGTGTGGCGCGGGTGGGTGTGTGCGTGTGTGGCTATGTGCGGCCGGATGCGGGGTATATGAGTGGGGGTTTGCCGAGTGTCCCAGATCTAACACTCGGTAAACCCCTTTTTGCCAAGTGCCAGACTAGGGGCACTCGGCAAATCTAGTATTTTTTTTCATTTTCTTTCTTTTCCTTCTTTTTCATAACGTATTTTTCTAAATTTGTTCCGATGTACTTTAAAAATACCTTGTCAAATTCACTCAATAATATATATTTGATTTTTCTATGAATATTATTTCATTATTTCATGCAGTTATAGCTCAAATTCAATTTATATCAATTAAAATTCTATAATTGCACTTAATAAATTAAAATTATCAAACGGATCTAAAAAATTACCAAAATTTCACATAAAACAATCTATGTTCTCTATTGCCTATACAAAAAGTTTTGAAGTCAAACCCCAATTCGACCATCACTTTGACTCCAAATCTTACCGAATCTTTCTCAACGCTATAATTCTTCTTTTAAGATGTTTCGGTTTATAAACATCGTACGTGACAAAACGTACAAAACCTTATCAATTTTTTACCACAACCTCCATGTATGATATCATCACATCATGACGAATCTCATGATTTTCAAACTTCATTTGTTTTTTTAGAATTTAAAAACCATTCGGCCACACATTCGTGGTCGTGTTTCCTGAACGAGATGTTCGGAATTTCTTTTCATTTCCAAGGTAAGGCCTCACACTGGACTTAATAACATGACTATCATTTTTCTACTCATTTTATTCTATTATTTGAATCACTTGCAGTTCAAATTTGACTTAAATCAAAAAATTTCTTGAAATACAATAAATTAATTAAATATAGCAAACAGATCAAAAAATGTACCAAATTTTAACATGGAGTACCACATGTTGTATGTGTAGATTAGAAAAAGTTTGAAGGTCAGAAGAGAAAAAAAATCTTATTTCTTTGGCGAGTGCAAAAAAAAAACACTCGGCAAACCCCCTTCTTTGCCGAGTGTTTTTTTGGCACTCGGCAAATCACCTTCTTTGCCGAGTGTTTTTTTTATACTCGGCAAACCCACTTCTTTACCGAGTGTTTTTTTGGCACTCGGCAAACCCCCTTTTTTGCCGAGTACAATTATTTTGCCGAGTGTTTTTCGAACAGCACTCGACAAAGAGCTTATTTGCCGAGTGTTCAAACACTACTGGAATCTCGCATTTTTCTGTGTGTGCGAAAACACACAGAAAAATGTGAATACCGTCAGAAAAATATTTTTCTGACGGTGTACCCTCAGAAAAATACCCACAGAAATATAATGACAGAAAAATCAAATTTTTCTGTGGGTTCACCGTCAGAAATAATTTTTCTGTGGGTGTTACACGCACAGAAAAATTACGTTCGCCCAGATTAAAACTAATTTTTCTGTGTGTTAATCCACACAGAAAAAAGAAATAAACACACAGAAAAACACATGTTTTTTTCTGTCGGTCTAAGTGAACTCACAGAAAAATTGATTTCGCCCAGATTAAAAAAAATATTTCTATATAGCCAGCCTCACAGGAAAAAGGAGTTAAGCACAAAAAAAAATTATTTTAAAACAGTAGCAACAGCATATTAAAATATATATTTTTCATACAGTAATTTCTGTACATGACCAAGGTTTCATTCAAATAATACACAAATCAGTAATTCTACAACAATGCATGTAATGTTGTCGTAAGCTTCCGGGCTGCAGCCTCAGGGCTATCCTCGTCCTTCACAAATGCAACAGCATGCTGGAACAACCATATGCACCAATCAGCACAAACAAGGAAAGAAACAGTGAGTGAAGCTTCTGCTGACTCTTAGTTTTGTTATATGCGCACAAGAAAAAATTGTGTCAAGGAAAACATCAATGCATGTCTACACGACTAGAGAAAGTACTGTGATCCACACATCCATGATTTTTTCTTTTCTAAAATACAAACACATGCCAGGAGCTTATGCCAGGTATGCATGCATTTTCGTGAGCATTTAATGGTTGAATAAGCAATAACCAGTGGAGGCACTACTATCAATTTGTCCCTAGATCAGTAAATCTTTTTCACGTAAGCTTACTAATCAGTTTCAAGAAAACTTTCTAGCTAGCAAAATCCAATATGAATGTCATTGATCGCTGATAACTTCAGGCTTCATTTTTTTACAATAATTTTGCAAGCGAACATACTCCCAATCCAAGCTAAAGATAAATTGGATGTGTTCAAACTAAAGCATTAATATTTATCAGCGAACATACTCCCAATGCGTACATTAGGGGAACTAAAACATGCAACCCTATCAAAGGTACCTTTATCAAATCTTCTGAAAGTTTGTGGTTCTCATCAAGGCAGATGTTCAATCTATGATTAGCTTCTAGGTATTCTTTCTCCTTTGCTGTCCAAATTGATCTTTCAGATTCCATGTCCAAAAGGGCATCAGTAAGTTGCTGCATTCATTTTAGAAAATGAAATTATTTCACATAACATATAAATGGATAAAAGTATAGAGTTTTACCATTCCCAAATCGTCCTTTTCAGCAATTGAAGTGACTAGGGCTTCTTGTAAAGAAGAAATTTCCGCATCCATATCAAAAGCATAACAGGGATATTACTCAAAAGAAATAACGCAGATACGTGTACCAAATTTGGTATATGGCATACTAACCTCATTTGGCACCACATCCCAGAGCCCATCACTAGCCAAAATAAGAAACTCCACATCACCATCTATTTCTAGATCCTGACAAGAAATTTCCAAGTAAGTACAGTGCCTTGTGATTAAGTGCATTAATGTCGTCAACCAAGTAAGATGTAATTGAATTTCAACCAAGTAGACATAAACTGTAATAACTTTGGCAGAAAGATACACCCGCATTAAACCAAGTACCCAACGAGCCCAGCAATTGTTATGATCAATTTGACTTACCAGACCATTAGAGAGCAGTATGTCAAAAGCACAAGAACTACATATATTTCACCTGGAGCAAAATAACAAGAGCAAAAGAACTCGAGAAATGGCTCAGATTTACCCATTAGAGATCAGTATGTCAAAAGCCCCTGGAACTTAATTTAATTCTCTCTCTCTAATGGGAATTGAACTGGCCACAGAACTGGTTGCTTGTACTGGTACAAGCCATCCTAGTTAAGCAACAAACAGAACAAAATATCCCAAGTACCAGCTCATAAGGTGCTAAAGTGCAGAAGTTCTCTAATGGAAATTTGATTCATCACAGCCACTCAAGAGTAGTACAAAACAAAAAAAGTCACAAGGCATAGTTAGAAAAGGGGAGAGCGGCGCGGCACGAGACTAGGGTTTCATATCATCTCAACTCCGCAAATATCACATATCAAAATGATTGATCAGGTTGATATATACTAGTAACTTCCACGGGCGTCACCAATCTGACCATCCAAAGGTGCTAGATTTTTTTATCATAAGAATAACAAGATCCTGCAGCTACATCTATAGGACAACTACTACTAACGCAATGGAGCAAGGCAAGCATTACCATATAGGCATATGCTGACATAATAGTTCTGATAGGCAAAGCAGCAATTGGAAAAAGAAAGACATGCTACATATGCATCCACAAACTGTGAACCCCAACCACTGCAGATGAAGTTTGATTTTGTCTATAAAAAGAGCAAAGCATATCAATCCACACAGATGATGACAGATTAACTTGTAGTGAGCAAACATTTGCAAATTTTGTTCAGTTAATTTACCATCAAGGATATGTTATACTGAAAGTCCAAGTACCGGATAACAATTTGAACATGTTTTTTTTTCTCAACTTGATTGAAGAAAAACAATTAGGAAATTCTCAAGCAGCACGGAAGTAAAGCAGCAAAGCACGAATTAAATTACTCGCTAATTATACAGCTAACAGAAGCTCTAATAAAAAAATAAAAAAGGCACGCCGACACCACGACCGCACCACCAGCACCGCCGCCGCTCTCGGCCAGGGGGCTGCAGCTCGCCCCTGGCCCGCGCAGCCGTCCCCACCGCCGCCTAGGGTGCGCCGTCGCCGGGCCCCCTCCCTAGATCTCGCCGTTGGGGGAGGGAGGGAGGGAGGGGGCGGCACCGGCCGCCGGATCTGGCCGGTGGGGAGCGGGAGGGGAGGGGCCACGCCGGGGAAGAAGGTAGGGGAGGGGGGAGAGGGAGGGGGCGGCACCGGCCGCGCCGGATCTCGCCGGTGGGGAGCGGGAGGGGAGGGGCCGCGCCGGGGAAGAAGGTAGGGGAGAGGGGGGAGAGGGAGGGGGCGGCACCGACCGCGCCGGATCTCGCCGGTGGGGAGCGGGAGGGGAGGGGCCGCGCCGGGGAAGAAGGTAGGGGAGGGGGGGAGAGGGAGGGGGCGGCACCGGCCGCCGGATCTCGCCGGTGGGGAGCTGGAGGGGAGGGGCCGCGCCGGGGAACGCCGGCCACGCCGGATCTCGGGAAGAAGGTAGGGGAGGGGGGAGAGGGAGGGGGCGGCACCGGCCGCGCCAAGGAAGAAGGGGAGGGAGGGGAGGGGGAGAGGGAGGGGGCGGAGGATGGGCGGGTGCGGGTTCGGGAGGAGCGGAGGGGAGTGTGGGGGGCTAGGGAGGGGAGGGGAGGGTGCGGCGGGGAAGAAGAAGGGGAGGGAGGGGAGCGTGCGTGCGTGAGGAGCCGAGCGAGTCCGCGGCGGGTTAGGGTTAGGAAATCTTGGTTTTTTTTCCGTGTGTGTGTACGTTTTTTCTGTGTGTTTTAAAATACCGACAGAATAATAATATGTTTTCTGTGCGTGCATATCTTTTTTTCTGTGCGTTTTTAAAGAACCGACAGAATAAGTTTTTTTTTTCTGTGAGTGCTGATTTTTCCGTGTGTGTATTGTCACGCACAGAAAAATCATACAATTATTCTGTGGGTTTTCGTATTTTTCTGTGGGGATATTTTGAAACCCACAGAAAAATTGTAAAGAAATGTAATTTTTCTGTGCGTATCGAAACAAACGCACAGAAAAATTTATCACCCACAGAACAATTCGAGTTTCCAGTAGTGAAAGGATTGCACTCGGCAAACCCCCTTGCACTCGACAAATTGACTGTTTCCGGTAGTGAACGGTTGCCCTCATCCTTGATGATCTGAAGGAGCTCGGCGACAGTGGTCGTTGATCCCCGGAAGCATCTGGTGCCACTCTTTCCATACCT
This sequence comes from Miscanthus floridulus, assembly GCF_019320115.1. Lineage (NCBI taxonomy): Eukaryota > Viridiplantae > Streptophyta > Magnoliopsida > Poales > Poaceae > Miscanthus > Miscanthus floridulus. Next base: position 133,506,303 of record NC_089582.1, on the reverse strand, counting down.
GCCAAGCGAGTAAGAGACCAAGGCGAACATAGGATCCATGCGGGGTTTTTGGGTGGTCTCACACGAAGACCGTAGTCATCTCCACCAGCTCAAGGCTGTTGATGCCAGTTGCGGTAATTGCCGGCCGAGCATTTGGAGGATATGGTGCCAAAGGTCCCGGGTGTACGAGAATTAAGCAATGACGTGGTCAATCATAATTCCCTAGCCTCCAGACCATGTCTCAGCCGCCTATCTCCTGTCCAATGGCGCGGCGCAAGGCAAGCCAAAGAAATGTTTTGACTCGTAAAGGAGCCCAAGTTTTCATCAAGTTTATACAAATGACACCGACATATATTGTCAAATAAATGATATACATGACATATTTTATGGTTGATTCAATAAAATTATTTTGATGTTGTGTATATGTTTTGAGTATTTTTTTTTCGGATCCAATGGCGACATGGGATATTAGCGATAAAGATGGTGCAAGCGATGATGCCTTCATGTTGACTTGACGGCTATGTCATGTGGAACTTGTCCACCCATGTTTAGACTCTTAACTTGACTCATAAGTGTAGAATGTGTATGCGCGTGTATATACATAACGATAAATATGCAAGCATGTATGTATGTGAGTATCTGCGTTTTGTAGAAAAACGTGGTAGAGGGCTCGTTGAGTATCTGATCAGATGGCGAATAGCAGGGATTAGTGCGAAGACGGTGTATGCAGCCTGTTGAGGCTGATCTTTGTCAATAGTTGTTTCCGTTGTTTTGTTTGTTTGCTTGTGCTATTTTTCGTTCGAAATGGCGGTCATTTTGGGCTTGAAAAGGAAACGGAGGGCTGGCGTGGATTTAGTTGCAACCGCGTTTCTTGGCCGAAAATGAAAACAAGACCGCACTCCACTCAAAAAAAAAAAAAAAAAAAACAAGACCGCACTCCACTCAAAAAAAAAAAATGAAAACAAGACCGCACAAAGGCATGCGTCACGAGGAAACTATTTCTGGAAGCAGGATATAGTTTTGTCTCTCCTTTTTGCTAAGAAAAGCAGGATAGATTTTAGTTCACATCACTGAAAAAAAAAGACTCTGGTTCTCAATCTCTCAAGACCATATGTTGCGACCACTCGAAGCTTAAGTATAAGTTATTAGCTGCCATCGATGTCACGATGACTTATCTACGAAACCATCATCAGTCCCCTTCTAAATCCATCAGCACCAGATCGAGCAGCAGTCCGCAGTGAGCTACGCAGGCACCGGCGTCTGTTCAGCAGCAGCAGCAGCCGCCCACCCGCAGCCACCACCCATCATGTCGTCGAAGAAGTCGATCACGATCTCGTCCTCGTCCTCCATCTTTAGCTCCGCGGGCGTCTGCCCCCCTTTCAGCTGCCTGCCGTTGTACATGAACTTGCCCGTGCCGTACGTGACGTCCGGCACGCTGTCGTAGTAGTAGTCCATCAGCACCTTTAGCTTCTGGGTAATCCAAACTGTGCGCTTCACCTCGCGCCCATCCGTGTCATGCACCTTGACCGTCACGTTCATCTTGATCACCAGGCTTCCGGTCCACCTCCTCCTCCTCCGCCGCCGCGTCGCCGCCGTCTGTTGCTCCCAGATCCCCGAAAAAGTCGATCTGGTCGCCGCTCTTCATCCCGAGGTCCTCCGGCGTCTGCTCCCCTTTCAGCCGCTTGCCGTCGAACACGAAGCGCCCCGCCGGCGCCGGCGAGCACACCATGTCGTAGTAGTAGTTCATCAGCCCTTGGAGCTTGTCTGTCCTCCGCATGGTGCGCGACGACGACGCGCCGCTGGGTGTCCTGCACCTTGAGAGTCACCAGCATGGCAGGCTTGATGACGGGATTGATGGCGACCGCGGGCGCCATGGCGGCGACCAAGCCGCGCTCTCCACCTGCAAACCTGAAGGGCTGCGCGACCGGCTCTTCCTTCCGCCATGGAGACACCATGCCTGAAACCTGATCGATGATCCTCTTTCTCGGATGTGTTCACACGACAGTCGACTGAGTGCCGTGCAGTCGCTTTCGTGAAGTAGTGTCGCCCAGGAACGTGCTTATATAGGTTTTCACTGTCCTCCCATGTACTCCTTATAGGATTAGTGGGGTAACGAAGAGACTCCGGCGGCCCGTTTGCAGCAAGTGGGAGCGATCCCATTGCACCAAGAAGATAATGCAGTCATGAATAATTGCCCACTTCGCTCTACACAGTCTTGTAGTAAATCTCCAATTACGTTTGCAACGGCTCATAATGGCATGATTGCTCAAATGTAGGAGTTCACAAAAAAATGTCTCAGCTAAAATAAAAATATTTTAGCTTCATGAGACAAAATTTCGCACCTTATTTAAATTAAAAGTGTTTCAAGTCAAATAGTACGTACATCGCTTCCAAAATGTAATACCTCTCCTTTATTTTTTTATTTCATAAGTTAAGTTTCTTGAGTTTTGACAAAGTTTATAGAAAACTATATATATCGAAGTCTGCATGAAAAATAAATGCACTATCATGACATGTATTTTTCATGGCCGATTTAATAATATTAGTTTGATGTTGTAGATATATATTGAAGCATTTTTCTTTAAACTAGAATCATGCCCGTGCGTTGCACGACACTAAAAATCGTCACGATAGTTTAAATTTGACTGTGTTATAATATTACCAAAAATACTTTGAGCGAGATATTCACAACATTACATTTGTAGCTAGATCTGTCCTTATGATTCATGCTCAATTAGAACGTAATTCAAGTTTTGACGTGATCATGTAAAATCAATACAACCTAGTTCATAGTGTAACAACTTTGTTCATCAAAACTATCTAAAGTGAACAACTTTGTTCATCAAAACTATCTAAAGTGAACCTGAGGAAATTATTTTCTACCTACGACTATGGGATCCTAAGGTGAACTTTTAGTCTGACATACTATTTGTCTGTGATGAGAAGGAAAATACAATCTGCTACGGACATACAAAATTCAGAAGGAAAACACTTGCCCTGATTATCATACTTAAGCCATTTTTTTTTGATTTTTTCACGAAGTTGATCTATTTTGTTACGTAATAAGGAGTTTATCATTTTTTAATTTTACTTTTATTTTTTTCTTTTCCATAAATTATATTTCATATCATTATAATTGCTTAATTTGAAAATCGTGTTAGCCATGGATGCACGTTTAATGACTCTGGCCTACCATGCACGATGACACTCCTTCCGTTTGTTTTTCTAAACCGGACAGGTGGTGAAGAGTCATTATCCTATGCGTTGGGTAATTAAGGTCCCGTTCGCTTCGCTAAAAAATAAGCCAAAACACTGTTCCGGCTGAAAAAAGAAACTAAAAAGTACAGGATTATAAGAGAAGCGAACATGGCCTAAAAGTAACTAGTGAAGGTCGCGCGCCTTCGTGCGCGCCGGTGAATGAATAAACTCAGGTTTATAAAGATAGGGTTCACGAGACTGCAGAACTGCAAAAAACGCTCATTCACATAATTAGGTGCCACGTTATCTAATGAAAATAGCTAAGCGCAGTTGGTGTACACATATATTACACATAAGCGGGTACGTCGGTTACTGAATTGTACAGGAAGAGCGGTCACTTGTCGCACAATTATACATGATATCTGTTATTTGAAAAGTTGCAGGCACAGTGTAGATGCAGGGTGAATGTACATAGGAGTGGAAATTTTGCACCGTGCGCTGTCTGATTGGCTCCAAGCGTGCATGGTAGAAAGCTTTTTTTTTTGCTCCTATTGGCATCTGAGGTGCGCTTAGATTAGTATAATTGATGGTCAACATGTTTGCATGAGTGAAGGTTAACTTTGTTAAGAACCAAGTGGGTTTACCTGACTTGATGAAGTTGTGGGAGGCATTGGTTTCAGATATATGTGTTCGATGACTGTGCTGAACTTGTTGGCGGCGTGGTTTGATCTTGGAGGCTTCCAGGTTTTTCTGCCCAACTCCAACGGCTTGGTTTTGCGTTTGGGGACTCAGTGTTCATATACGTGCAAAGATACTGAACCGGCATATGGAATGATGTAGAATTCTAATTTTGAATAATACGTGGATGTCCTGGAAATTTGAAAAGGTTTATAGACGGTACCTTGGATTCCATGAATTCGTCGAATAGTTGAGTAATGCTGGATCGATGATCTTGTAGGACAACAATAAGCTGATTCATGGCATCTTGCAAATCACTGCTGTTCTGAACATAGTTGGCTGCAATGCTGAGTTCATTCTGTAAGTATATGAAGTTTTCATATACTTTTTCAGTGTGCGCTGTGATATTGTTGACACAAGTCTGGAGCAAAATGCTATACACATTTTCATCATCATTAGAGCACTATTAGATTGAATTTGGAATCCGCACAATTGCTCTCAACACAAATCGAAGTTTGAATTTAACCAAGTAGCAAACTCACTGAAATGGGGAAACAAATTTAGGAAAATGTGGCATCTTAGCTGAGAAGATGAGTCAGCAAAATCATTGAAAAAGGAGAGACACATGACCAAACTAAGGTGAGCCTAGGAGGTGAGAAAAAGAGGGACATAGAGTGGCGGCGATGTGCAGCTGAAATGCAGAGGTCAACACCATGTCATAGATTTTCAAGATGGAGGTCAAATCTATAGATTTTTAAAAAGATGTAAGCAGCACTGGAGGAAGGGGGCAAGTAACTTTACATGAAAAGTAGTTCTAACAATAGCAACTAACATTGTCAGTGTCGGAAAATACTGCACACGCATACTGCTATGACTAACATTACAAATAGAGAGAAATCGTATCAAAGGAAGGCAGCCTGAATTGACAACCTGTTCTTTGGCATGGAGATCCAAAAAGGCAAATCTGCATACAAAGGTATTGCCTACTGACCAACCTATGTTTTAGTTTGATGCTATCTAATTAGGGGGGGGGGGGGGTCTAATAGAAAAATAGTTCAGTGCAACAGAACTAATTCTATATGCAAGAAATGTATAAAATTCACAGGAATTTCTGTATAACGTATAGGTAAACTAAACTGGAAATGGGGAAAAAATGAAGAAGCATTTCAGAGTTAAGCTGTTCACCTGTCCATCCTTTCACCTTTTGCTTGCTATCTGATTGAATGCACCTAAACACAATAGAGGGGCAGTCGATAGAGTTTATGATATGTACGCACAACAATAATAACAGAGAAGCATCGAAAGAGAAAATGCGATAATGGGATACCTGGCATATATAGAGTAGTTGGCCTTAAGGCCAAAAAAAGATCGAGATGGTAAATGAATAACCAACTTGAATCTAGGAACATAAATTTTGCAGAACAAACTATGAGATAGCTGACAGTTGGATGAGTAAACGGAAGTTACACTCTGAGATAACTTGAACAAACTATGTCAGTTTTTTAACCTGATAGCAGTACTTGTATTTCTGGTTAGAAAATGATCAACCTAATTTTGATAGCTAATAAGCGGACCCTGGCAAATTTGCAATATTATTTTTTAAAAAAATTCACAAAGTAGTCCAAGAACATTCTATTCTGATAACATAAGGTAACTCAGATCAATATAAGGAATTGAAACATAACTTTTTTTAAGAACCAGGAAAAATAGCAGGGGAAGCCCCCACTGTTAAATCAAATAAGAATGAATTTTCTGAACTTAGTAGGTACACTATGGATTGAAAAGGATCATTCCTTACTACAAATGAGGCATCAGGCAGGTTGCCAACCTGTAAATTAGTTGCCTTGTGGCTGATGTTCGTCACGCAGTTTTCTCCACGCACACCTTCCAGTGCGCATTGTTTTCATCCAACATCATATTTTAAAGGGAGGAAGGTCAGTCTGAAATGAAAAAAAGGGAAAAGTAGCAGGCTATCAGAAACATTGATTTCAAAAAGGCTCTGAACCAATTAATCGCAGGAACTGTCATATCATCATGTATTACAATGGGAGTACATGAAGAAAGGAAATGGATTATCTTACTTCTGTAGCGTATGGTCTACGAAGGACATGAGAAGCCTCGATTATGTGAGGAAACAACTGAAGTGTTCCATTTCTTTCCTCGAGCAGAACCACACGCCACGTCACTGCCTGTTGAAGAGACCATCTGACCAGCCCTACTTATTCAAGAGCTCAGTTGATCGGTCCAGGTTATTATTTTTCTATGTGTGCTTCATTTATATAGCTCAGATATATTCGGTAGGAACGGGAAAAATAAACCATCAAGATAAAGGGCAAGCCATTTGTCTAGAGCACACAGCCTATTCAAATTACTACCCCTCCAAAAAAAAGCAAGTAACATTCATAATGGATCCATATGAGTTGGATAACTATTGCTGGGTTCCCATTGTGCCCTGGCCTATAATACATTGCAAGTAACATAGGTGCCTTGTACTCCATGTGTAAATTAAAATAGAAAATGTCAGAGGAGGGCAATTTACTATATCAAACAATATGGATCACAGTTAACTGACCACAAAGTGACCATAATTACTATTTGAATTTTAAGGGAAAAAAGGGATGAGCAAGGAAAGAAATGTTTTGAACTGTAACGTCTGAGATGGTGTGAGTATTTTTTGCTGCCTAATCAGGTGTACAGGTCCTTATATAGATATGGATAAATAAAAAGGATCTACGACTTACCAAAAGATTAGCAGAGTCGATGGTGTCGTGAATGAGTTCAACGGTTAGGTTTTCTGTAGTATGATGTGAGCCAACTGTTAGAGGAAGTGGAGGTGTCGGGGCATGATATTAGGCCCGTTCGCTTCGCTGAAAAATAAGTCGAAACACTGTTCCGGTTGATTTGTTGTGAGAGGAAAACTACTGTTCCGGCTGAAAAAACAAGCTGAAAAAGTACGGATTATAAGAGAAGCGAACAGGGCTCGAACACCAAAAAATTTCATCATTTCGCCGATTGTCACATGACAGTGTGACATCAGTTTATGAGACATCAGAGAACAACAATAGGATGCATGTAGCACTGGAATTTACAGTGAATTTGAAGTACGCAGCAGCATAGATGCATGAATTTTTTTAAGGTAAATGTGCGGCATATGAAGGGCAGGCCTGGTGCAAGCGGTAAAGTCTTACCGCCTGTGACCGGAAGGTCCCGGGTTCGAGTCGCGGTCTCCTCGCATTGCACAGGCGAGGGTAAGGCTTGCCACTTACACTCTTCTCCAGACCCCGCACAGAGCGGGAGCTCTCTGCACTGGGTACGTCCTTTAAATGTGCGCCATCTTAATAGCATGTCATTATATACTTATAGCCCACATTAGCAAATGCAAATCTGGTAAAAGATATCCTGGAAAGCTTGTGACATGAGAGGGTGACATCATTATATGAAGCATCGGGGAGAATAAAAATAGGTTTCGCATGCATACAGTACTCAACACGATTTAAAATGCTTGAAAAATTATGTGATGTTCATGTATCCGGTACCTGTTTTTTTCTTCAGCATATGCAGTGCAGTACCATCTAGAATGCATGCAGTGCAGTATAAAAAAGGGAAAATTTGAAGACTGCCATTATAATTTTACTAAAATAGAGATTTGCCATCCTGTCCCACATGTCATTCAAATGGGGCAAAATGCAAGCGATTTGCGCTGGGCTTAAGAATCGTGAAGCAGGCATATGGTTTGGACTGACTATACACAATTCTAGCAGTTGGTGAGGCGACTGTTCTTGCTAAATAAATTAAATGCAGTAACAGTGACGGGCGCATCATATTTTTCATGGTACTAGTAGGGGAAAAGAAACAAAACAGAATATCATAATTGACTAACTGAGGCATAAATTTTTCGAATCGACCACATTAAGCCAACCTGTACAAACAGGGGAACATTTCTCTATTGCTGTAGCAGCATGTTCTAGACTCCTGATCAAGATAGGGAAACTACACTATTAATAAATATGAACAATATATAAGAGTTAGGATCTTAGTAACAGTAAAAGCATGCTATGAGTAGGATACCCATATAAACATAAATTGCTCTGTTTACTTAAAACACACAGAAAAGAAATTTTAGGCATGTCTTGGATGAAGATAGAAACTGAGAGTGTACCTGGTACTGAAATTATGAACATGTATGACCATTTTTTGTGATTGCTGTGTGAATCAATGTAACAAAGATCAGTGACTTTCAGCTGTCCCCATAGCACCTAAAATTAATCTCATGCATACTAAAGGAAGACATGGCAATAGGATGCTCCAATTTACATAACCAACAAATATGCAGCTCACTGGTCTGAAAAAACATTGCAATTATTAGTGCTACTGCAACATTGGTCGGAAAAAGATGCATGAGCTTTCTTCTTACGAAGCAGCATTCAAGCGTCGTCAATGTTCACAAAAAATGTCAACGGAAACATTAAATGGACCAAGATAAAAGCAAGTAAAGCAAAAGGAAGCACAAAATTGGTACCCAAAAAATTCAATATTACAGGAGAACCAAAAGTGATTGGACACAACCAAAGTGTATGTTAATGTAATCCTTGGGAATAGGGCATGTGCTCAGAAGCGATAGTATATAGTCTGACGTCACAGGTACTGATCACAGGTAACGAACAGGCAAAGGAAGAAATCATCATAGGCAATGGCAGCACAACCTCAGATCTCATTATTAAGAGCAAATTACAGCTGCATAGTAAATAGGCACTCAGTAGTATCTCTCATTGGTGTGTCCAAACTAAACAAAACAGAACAGGCAAGAATGAATGCAAGAAAACAGAGGCAACCAATTGACCATTGCCTCAGCTATCATGGGACAGGCAGAAAGAGAGAGCAAAAATAGTACCAACATAGGCCATGGTCATTGCCTAAGTTCTCAAGATAGTAAAAAGATGTAAGAGGAAGAATGATCATAGGTCATGAGCATTGCCTCAGGCATGTAAAAACAAAGAGATGTAATCTGTGGAAAGGTACACCATGATCATTACATGGAACACAAATAAACCAAATTCATGGTGCAATCATCATAGCAGTAGCCCATTCCCTCAATTTTGAACATAACAACAATAGGACCCTACAAATAGTAGTCTATAAATCCACATTAGGAAGACATATAGCGATTAATCGTAGGGATTGATTTGACAACAGTTTAGTAAGGAACAGAGCCTAGGAAAGGCAGCAGTATCATAGTTCTTAATAATAGTGATTTATCCAAATCAACCTAGGATTTCAGTCTGGAAAAGATGGTGTAGAGCAAGCAATTAACATTTTTTCTAGGTTGGCTCAAAACATTTTCATTACTCTACACAAAAGGTAAACAATGATCCACTATCTCCGTTTTTCTTTGGTTTTCGCTTTCCTAAACAATTTTTCATACCAGAGACTGCTGGCAATATAGTAGGATTGAGTATATCAATCCTGAACCATGGGAACAGGAACACTGGATGAAAGAAAATCTCTGCATACCCAGAGAAAACTAACCATAGGCAACCTACTGGCCCTGTCCTCAATTTACATTATGAAACATATGTTTTTTTTTCAGAGATGCACAGTAGCCTTACAGAGCCAAACTTTTGTTTTAAACTAAAAAAAAGTGGGCAATGTGGAATCTTTTTAGTAATCTGTTGAACAATCTATCAATGGAAGAAACACCTAGTTGATGCTAACTTTGTGGAAGCAGTATACCCAATTTATTCATCGGTGTACTATTCTTATAAAATAGAACCACATTATGCCTGAACCAACAAAAGCTCTATTACAAGGCTGGAAGCTAAGCAAACCAAACCTTATCACAAATTACGAGTCCTACTATTACCTCTAGTAAAAAAGAAACAAATTACAGCTAGTTTCACCTGTCCTTGAACAGGCAGCACTTTGTGAGGGATAAGAGCACTACAATAAATCATGAATCGTGAAGCGCACAAAGAAGAAAAGAAAATTCCACTTACAATGCAGCCAGCCCCAAGTTTGCCTGTCCAAACCAAGTGACAAGCTTCACCAACATGTGTTGACTTCAGTGGGTCTACAAAATCTCAGTTCTGTTGTCGCCGCCCTCATTACAGGCTTGGATGAGGTCCCTCAGGTGGCCTTAACTTAGCCATGGATCTTGCAATTGGCTGGGCATACCAGCTGCACATGGATGCAGTGGACGCAAGCTAATCCTGCAAATGAGGAAGAAAAACAAAGACGAGAGAGAGCGGGAAATTGAGATGTAACCCTACTTGGTAGGTCATCATTGCATATGCCAAAGTGCTTCAGTTCATTAAGAATACGAAAAAGGACCATGTATATGTAATGGCTCGTATCACTCCATATGCCATATGCCAAGTGCCTCAGTTAAAAAAAAGTGGAATAAAAACATCATAACGCCATGTCGGGAGAGAGGGAGAGAGAGAGTAGAGTCGGAGGGAGAGAGGCAGCGGTGTGGGTAGAGGACATAGAAGCCCAACATATTTTTCTTGAAGCGATTTGGGCCGTCGAACGCGAGATCGGACGGCCAGGAAAATTTTGGGCGACGTGGATAGGGCTTCTGCGCGAGAAGCTGTCGCAATTTGTAGTGTTAAACAGTGGAAAGCGCTGGGGGAAAACACAATTGTAAAACCTTAATCGAACGACCAAAACTTTCCGCACTAACGTTGCCACCTTGAGCTCACGCCAACTGCAGCCGAAGTGTAGAAAGCAATATCCATGAAAACATATGAAGATGCCCCAGAATTAAAAGATCATAAAACACAAACAGTGATAATCATGACTGCATATTCTCAAATGGTATAGCTGAGAAGAAGATATTTGGTGTCAAGCAACAATGGCACTGACATGTGCGGGGAAAAATGCAAAATAGCAATGGCATGTAAATATTGTCAGGTTTGACATATATGAATACCTCACTCGCAATGACAAAGCAAAAAATCATAAAAAGAGTGATAATCATGACCGCTTCTCGTAGGCCGTCCATGTTAGCAAAAATCACATCGTATATTTCAGATAAAGATATTTGTTTGCAGCATCATTTGCATTGACATATGGTCAACCAAAAAATGCAAAATAGCAAAGGCACAAAAATATGTTAAGGTATATTAAAAGCACCTCACAGTCATCATCACATCATCAGCAATGGCATATGCTCAGACTTAAATAAATAAAACAACACCATAGTCACATACTTATAATCCAGAAGCTGCAATGGGATCAATACAGAGGAGAGGGATGGTCTTGCTTCACCTGAGAGACGCCAAGAAACGGGGATATTTAACTTTTTATCATTACAACGGATGTCACCTCTTTATATATCACTCTTAAAATTGCTCCTACATATTTACCATTGAGAGAGAGCATTTCATACATTCTTGCCATTTTTGCTGACGTGGCACGCTAACTCGACCTGACAGCATAGACCGGCCACGAGAAATGACATTTTTGCTCCTCAGTCTATTTCTTTTATCTCTATCACTTCCTCGCTCGAGCTCCGGTCCATGGCGGCGGCTGACGGGACATAGGGGAAGTTGGGGGCGAGGCAGCCGGGGCCACGGCCTGAAGGTCCACGGCCACGCTCGACGCCGGCGACGAACATGGCGGCACCTGGAGCACGCGCAGGAGCACGGCCTGCCGCGCCATGCGTCGTGGCGATATTTATCTGGTCCTACCGCGCCATGCGCTGTGGCGCGTCAGTGCCACACCAAGATCGGTGACGCGGCAGACCCTGCCACGTCACCGGTCAGCGGCCCGGTCGTCGCCACGTCACCCCTCTCGCCGCGCCACCATACATGGCGCGGTACAGGCTTTTCGCCGCGCCATGGCAATAGACGTGGCCAAAAGTGTTAGTTTTGGAAAAAAAAAAAACAATGTTAGATTTAAAATTAGTTTACAAAAAATGTTAAAAATAAAAAAAAATCTCCACACGCTGCTTTCTTGCTTGGCCTTGTTTGGAATACAAGATTTTTTTTTTGCCTACCTGTGTTTTTCGTATGAAATTGAACTGATTCCTTTAAAATTCTGGTGCGAATGCTATAAAATTCCTGCGTTCCAAACAGGCCCTGGCGCCCCACCATGTCAGATCCAAATAATTCTAATTTATGCACCGTAATATAGAGCATGATTTAAAAAATCTAAAACTGGTTTCATACTTTCATAAGCTAAACTATTTTTTTAAAAAAAAATCAAACCAGATTTGTGATTTTACATTTCATTTATTTTTAAAAAATAAATTTTAAAGATTTGACTACTGAACTATCAATGTAGTTCGATTTTATCTCCTTGGTGGCTAATGGGTAGGACGTTTGACTTTCCATTTCGTTGGGAGTGCGTTTCTCGCCGAAAAATGAAAACAGAACCCCAGGACATGCGTCATCAAATGATCAAAACGCTTCTGCAAGCAGGATAGAGAAGTTGATATCACAGAAGAAGAAAAAAGTTGGGTGCTCAATCTCATAAGACAATGTTATAACCACTCGAAGCTTCAAAATATATTAGCTGCCATCGATGTAACGACGCACAATAACTTTTCAGATTTATCAAAAGCAAGCGTAGGACGATATGAGCCGCGAGCTACGCAATCACCATCACCAGGCGTTCAGCACCAGCACCAGCACCAGCACGTCCGCCGCCACCCAACAGCTCGGTGAAGAAGTCGATCTCGTCCCCTTCCTCCATCTCGAGCTCCGCGGGCGTCTGCCCCCCGCTCAGCCGCCCGCCGTCGTACAGGAACCTGCCCGTGCCGTACGTGATGTCCGGCACGCTGGCGTAGTAGGCGTCCACGACCACCTGCAGCTTCTGCGTCCTCCGCACGGTGCGCTCCACCGTGCGCCCCTCCGTGTCCTGCACCTTGAGCGTCACGTGCACGCCCGGCTTGATCACCGGCTTCCGGTCCTCCTCCTCCACGTCGCCGCCGCGCGCTCCCGATCGCATCATCGCCGATGAGGTCGTCGTCGAACGGGTGTGGCGTCGTGCCTGGATGTCGCGTTCACCTTTGGCACGGAGGAATGGGCTGAGACATGCATCCGTGTGGCGTGTGTGTGTTTATATAGGGCTATCCGGCTGTGGTTAATGAGCCGGGGATTCGCATCGTCACGGCGCGTTTTTTTTTTCTTGGTGCGCAGCAGCAACTACGCGTGCACCGAAGCGACAAATTCTCCCAAGGTCTATCTGCCGCTGGCGCTGCCGTTTCCATCCTCTTGAGGTTCTGAACTTCTTCTGAATTCTGATCAACTCTGCGTCGCCGTTGTCCGTTGGGCTGGAATGGGCCGCATGGCTAAGTACCTAAAAATCTAGCCTTCTAGTGCTTGCGCTGGGCTGGCTAGTACATAGCTGCAGGATCTCCTCCGCCGAAAAAATGTAACTGGACATATCGAGCAAACACTTCTGAACCTTGATACACATCTCCAGCTTGTTCTAAAAAAAAGATACACATCTCCAGCTCCACGTTCTTCAGTAAATTAACTTAATGTTATTATCTCCTACAACTAAAAAGAATAAAACATGGACATTTTTTGGTGCGACATTCTAACGTGGACCCATGGTTCTGTCTGCTGCGATCTCGCACCCCTACGTCCGTCCCTTGCATCGCCCATGCGATTTGCCCCTACGGATAGGAAAGAAAATCAATCACGCAAGATCGGAAAGAAAATCAATCACGCACGCGAGCCAGTCACGCGCAGTTCCTCACCCGGCTCCCCCGTCGTCGCACTCACCTCCTGCCACGGTCTCGCACCGTCCTCGCCGTCGCGGGCGGTCCTCGCCGTCGCGCGGCCTGCGTCCTCGCCGTCAAGCGGCCGCCGTCCTCGCCGCCGCCGTCGTCCTCATCCGCCTCCCCGTCGTCGCCCTCACCCGCCACGGTCTCGTGCCGTCCTCGCCGTCGCGGGCGGTCCTCGCCGTCGAGCGGCCGCCGTCGTTCTCCCTCCGCGATGCCTTCCCCTGCACAGCGCAGCTTGCGGTGGCTGTAGAGCCCAACGAAGACGGAAGCAGGTTCGTCGAGATACACCACCTCCATTCTTCCTCTCTCTCTCACACACCACCGTCCACCTAGCCGCTGATCCACCTCTGCATGTCCGGCGGTTGCATCATCGGCAAAAAACCACACACAATAATTTTTAATATTGAATGGATCATAATTGTTGCTTGTTATTTTTTTAGAACTCAAATCCTTCAAATACCACTGTCCACTGTTAATGTTTATTAATTTATTGCTCAGTATTTTGAATCTTTTTTTGGCAGCCTGCATTGATCTTAGAAATCATATTCTTCATGGATTCACCATAGATGCAACCATATGGTTTGTTAGGATATGATCTTGGAAATGCAACCATATAAGATTTCAACTATAATTTCACCATCTATGTATGTATTCTTGCTAATTAATTAATTTGGCATCATTGGACTTCTGGTCTGAACTTTCCTAACTCAGTGTGCAAAATAAAGCAAATCTCTCTCCATCTTCATCTAAATAATGTGTTTTAGATTAGAAGATGCCTGCCAGGTTGCCTCATGTTGTATTGGGAAGTTCTATGAGATGAAACTTGTGAGTTAGTTTCAGAAGATGTCTGGCTGGATGCTTTAAGAATTTGTTTGACGCTACACAATAAGATTTTGGTTCCTGAAAAGAAAAATACTACCTCATGAAGATGGAATCGCTTAGTGTTGATCAAACCAGAATTCAGCATCAGTGAACACATATTCTAGATTAAGAATTTATTTTATGGTCTTGGAAATGCAACCATATAAGATTTCAAATGTAATTTCACCATCTATGTATGTATTCTTGCCAATTAATTAATTTAGCATCATTAGACTTTTGGTATGAACTTTCCTAACTCACAGTGCAAAATAAAGCAAATATCTCTCCATCTTCATCTAAATAATGTGTTTTATATTAGAAGATGCCTGCCAGGTTGCCTCATACTGTATTAGAAAGTTCTCTGAGATGAAACTTGTGAGTTAGTTTCAGAAGATGTCTGGCTGGATGCTTTATGAATTTGTTTGACGCTACACAATAAGATTTTGGTTCCTGAAAAGAAAAATACTACCTCATGGAGATGGAATCGCTTAGTGCTGATCAAACCAGAATTCAGCATCAATAAGCACATATTCTAGATTAAGAATTTATTTTATGGAGGTGCTTAGAGTTTAATAACTCTGGTCATGATACAACTTCATTTGTTATTATTCTATTTACTTTTTGAGGAAGCAGTACTTATCTTCTGTTACAGGGAAAATAGAGCACCAGCAGCAGCATCTCCAACATCTTGAAAGTTTTCATTTAGTGTCATCGCCGCTGTGATTTATGGTTTTGATAAGCACCTATGTTTATCAGTAGTTGAGGCTACACAGTTGTTGGAGGAGGCAATGAAAGTTCTGGAGTAGGAGTACGGTGCTTCTCATCCTGATATTGTTGGTGTGTACATTAACCTTGCTGGAATCTATGATGCCATGGAAAGGTCGTGTCATAACTTGTTCTTCTGCAACAACTAAGACAACAGCACAACACTTAGCTGGTGCTTGAAAGCTCCAGGAGCTATTGCTTTTGGACACACCTCTGCTGTTGCATCAGGTTGCTACTGAATTTACCTAACCATGCTTGTCTGGTTGTTTCGTTTAGCTATTTTGGGGGTGCATAGATTATACTTGTTACTAGACACTGACCATGCATGCATTTTTATCCATAGTGCACAGATAGTTTCAGATGCATTTCTAAAGATTGTTCCTTATGTGCTCATATGAACGCCGGAGCTGTGGCCAAGTACAGTGTAAGCTATATTCTACATGCTATGTGTTTGTTAAAATGACTGCACATAACTAGATGCTAAATTAGCCCTCCTGATTTAGAACACATGTTTGTGCTAGTTCATCGTCCCATTAACTACCATCTCCACCACATGGTTCAGTGCCATACTGTCAAGCAAGATGTCATATTTAGATTTCGTGAAATACACTAGCAAATCTGTAGTTGCTTGTATTGTGACTCTATCCTTTAAAACTTCATTCGTGTCAAGATATCAGCTATTCTGTTTTTTAGTACTAAGTAGAATGAATATGAAAACTATATCCAGAAAAGGTATGCATACACAAAGATAAGTATTGAATTTGATTTAATTCAAAACATCACTTTAGATAGTGGTTTTGATTTTATAAAAGTACATATTTCATTTTTTACTGGAGTGTCCAGACATCTGCTGCCGTTAGTGTTCATAAAAAAGGTAATGTGTAATGTTTGCAACTGTAACCTCGGGTAGGATGCATCGAAGGTGGCCCTAGGCGAGGAGGCTGACGTACTATGAACCTAGAAGGAGGTCAAGCCTGCAAGCAAGGTCGCTGACATCTCCAATCATGGAAGAGCAAGGATGCCCTTGCTAGGACCCAATCTATGAGCTCACAACGGTTATTGTGAGTGAAACTGAAACCTACCTCTCAAGGTACTTCAGATTTTGGTAGTAATTTTAAGAAATTAACTACAGTATGGATTGACTATTTATGATGCATTGTTTCGGTGGAGGTGAAATTTTATGATGTATTGAGCATTTAGTTTCCGAATCCACAATTTTTTCATTTAAACTCTGTATTTTATTTGTGCCATTTGAAGAAAACAATCATTGCGATTAGTATTTTGTATATGAGTTCCCAAATTTTTTTGGCAGCCGCTAAGTGTGAAGATCATCTTTACTAAGACACTATTTTTTTTAACTGTAACTCTTGCTTCATAAGTACATATCTACATTTTCTTTATGTAGAGATAGTATTGGCATTTACTTTATGTAACAATAGTATTGGCAATCTGCATTTTTTCCAACACAGGACCTGAAGGATCAGCAAGAGCAGTTCCTCTTTGATGAAATGCAGCGGCGCGACAGAGTCCCGGAAGACTGACCCCACCGGTAGCTCGATGAAGCCCGCATCCGGCCACATCATGGGATGCCCCGGGATCGGGAACACGACGTCGACCTCCCCCGTGTAGCCCTGGGCAAATTTTACCGAGAACCGAGAACCGAACCGAATTTACCGAGAACCGAAATCTTGATTCCCTGTTCGGTTCCCATTTCCTAAGAACCAAAATTTGTTTGGTTAATTCGGTTCCTCCCCTTGGTTAACCGAACTAACTGAGGAACCAAACTCCCGCCTCCCGGAGACCCGGAGTTCCGGCGCCCTCTACGATGGCCGACCTCCCGCGGCGTCGCATCCCCGCCCAGAGTCCAGCGCGCCCTCCCGAGTCACTAATTTTTTCGAAGCCAGAGTTGGTCGGTTAGTTCGGTTCAGAACTAGAACCGAACCAAACTAACCAAAGCCGAACTTCGTCGGTACCGATTTTTTGGAAGAACCGATCGGTACCGACTTTCCTGAGAACCGAAGAACCAAGGAATCGAGGATTCGGTTCGGTTCGGTAGTACCGAATGCCTAGGGCTACCCCCGTGGCCTCCTTGATGCGCTACGTGACCTCGCTATCGCGGAGCAGCCCCTAGACGAGCGTCGTCCCGACAAGCTGCGCGCCAGGCATCATCCCATACAGCGGGAGGACGTGTGTCATCAGTGGTGCCACCCTCCTCGCGTGATACCCCCAATGACATTGGCCCCACGAAGGCCGTGGGTCTTTAGGAACGCAATGGCCTCAAGGAAGGTCCCACATCCTCTTTTTCTCCTTGATGGGTGGCCCCCATGGCCATGACGGCAGTACCTCTTTGATCAGATGCCCGAAGAAGACCGGTAAGGGAGCGATAGGGTCGTTCTTCATGTAGAACCAATGTGAGTGCCACCCCTTGTTGGATCTAGAGAGCTGGCAGGGCATGTACTCGGCCGCTCGCTGCCCCCGAAGGTGGATGCCCGTGCATCCCATCGGCACCGAGGTCTCTCGGCCTCTCTCCTTCTTGATCAAGGAGGTGGAGAAGAAATACCTCCACAACTCAAAGTGGGGCTTGATCCCTAGATACCCCTCACACATCACGATGAATGGCGCAAAGTGTTGGATCCCGTTGGGGTTCAAGTGCTATAGCTCGATCTGATAGTGGTGCAGCAGACCCCAGAAGAATGGGTGGGGAGGAACCGCGAGTCCACGCTCGTGGAAGAGCGCGAAGGAGACGACATAGCCGTCGGGTGGCGCCGACGCATCCTCACGCCTGGGTACAAGCGACTTCGCTGCATTGGTTCTCCCACGGAGAAGACCACGCTTGACGAGGCCCTCCATGCGCCCATGGGTAACATCAGAGCGATACCACAAATCCATGGAGGATGGCGGAGGATGCGGAGAAGCAAAGGCGGCGGCGGAGGAGCGAAAGCTATAGATCTAGGGCTTCGGTGACAGATTAGCAAGCACGGCAGATCCGAATAGCAGTGGTGGAGAAAAGGAGAAGGTAAGGCTGCGGGTTTGGTGTGTAGAAACATGAAGGGGGAGACCACTATTTATAGGGCGGAGCGGGGCGAAAAGGCGAACCGTCCGCCTAGGTTCACGCGCCCGTTGCGCCGCGTCACGTTAACTCCTTCCTAAGATCATGCGCACGCTATCTCTGGCCATGCCCTCGAAGGACATGCCAGATGATAGCTCGCCTGGTCGATGGGCCAAGAACCATCGCAGGTGAAGAGGGATACATAGCTAAAAACGCTCCTACCACCCATTCAGGACCAGGAGTTCGAAGGCTGGCCCACCGACGGGTTCACAGCCGCTTCGGACACCCTTAGAGTAAGGGGTTGAAAGGGATGGGCCCACTAGCGGTCAATACCTAGGCGCACGAGCACCGCGGGCATCCTGGCCCACGTTCGAGTCTTGGTTGGTTTTCTAGTCCATGTTTTTTCCTCGAAGAAAGGCAACGAGCCCTTGGGACCAGCTGAACAGATCCAAGAACTATATGGATTGGTCGCCAAGAGTCTGGAGTTGGGCACCAACTGACCCATGCCGGACCCCCACGAATGGGAAGCCAGGGCCCCACTCGGACTAGCCTATTAACAGCTCACCGAGCATCATGTTTCGTCCATCGAAGAAAAACATGGCATGGCTCAGCCCCTCCGTTTTATCAAAAAACGCTTAAGGGATGACGATCACAAAGACGAGCTGACCCTTGCCCAGACCCCTGCTACGCACCAGGTCTTGAGGGATGTTGGACTTGCAAGGAGACCGAACACGCGGTCGCAGTACGACAGCGGACCGATCGGATCCTAGGGGACCGGAATCAAGAAAAATCTTTCCGACCTTCCAAATTCTGCGGTTACATGCCCCAAGAAGACCGATCGTGACAAAGGGGAATCGTCGTCCTACCAGGACACACCGCGAGCTACAAAAAGAAGGCCAAGTCCCACATAGTCCTCCCGTCTGGAAAAGCCTCTAAAGGAGTATCCTACTCCTCCGTAGGCTCGGGGGCTACTATCAGGAATCGATATTAGGGATGCCCGAAGCAAGAAAGTTAGCGCCCACGCTAAATTCTCCGGAAGGCTTGAGATGTATTAAAAGGTCACGCCCGACCCCAAGGCCGTGGGCTCTGTCTCATCCGACCCCTTGGGTGCAGGCTCTGTCTTGCCTGACCCCAAGGACGCAGTTCCGTCTCGCCCGACCCCGAGGTCGTGAGCTCCGTCTCGCCCGGCCCCTTGGGTGAGGGCTCTGTCTCGCCCGACCCCTTGGGTGCGGGCTTCGTCTTGCTCGACCCCAAGGACGCGGTTTCTGTCTCGCCCGACCTCGAGGACGTGGGTTCCGTCTCGTCCGATGGGGACCCATACCGCCGCCAACCACTCCAGGTCCAAGCGTATGGTCCTGGGTCAAAACTCTGACGCCAAAGAAGAGGCTGACGTGCCTCGATGTAACCCGTGGCCCTAACGGGCCATACCTGGGGATTCATATCAAGAATAGTGTCAGATGTGTTGGTGTTGTTCTGTCTAACCCTCATACGGACGTTGACAAGCGCGTCAGTTCACCACGACGTCCGCTAGGACAGAGTGGAACGCCATGACCGGCAGATGACGCCTGCGCATGGCGCCAATGATGAACAGGGCCACGACATGAAGCCGTCCCTGTTGACATCTATAGGATTGATGGGACCCGCATGAAGGAAAAGAAGGACCTGACGACCTTAGAAGCCTTCTTCTCTCTCTCTCATTCTTCTCCTTTTCCTAATCTGTAACCCGCGCTTTCCCTTCGTCTATAAAAGGAGAAGCAGGGCGCCCCATGAAAGGGAGAGAGATCTCGACACGGGAGAGATCTTAACACAAGAGCACGATACGAGGACACGACTGAGCGACGATCGAGCTCTCAGCATCCATTCACTCCTTCCATTAGAGACTTGGGATCATATCTCTTTCTCGTCTGTTTGTAACCCCTACTGCAAACCAAGTGCCGGTAACACAAGCAACAACGAACTGGACGTAGGGACGTTCCGTCCAAACCAATATAAATCTTTGTGTCCTCCGAGCATACTATCCGAGCCAGATGCGCAAATACAAATTTACTCGTCGGTGGTCCGAAAACACCGACACTTCCCATCTCTATTCCATGCGTCGATGATGAGATCCAAGTTCATGGCTTCTCCCACTTGTTCTTTGCCACTCACCAATTTGTTGAATTTGATCCCGTCCTTGGCCTGCTTGACGTGCTCTTCGACCGCCCACCTGCCAAGCTCTTGTATCTCTGGATCGTTGACGTTGGGTATTGGAAACCATTCGCCATATGCCATGGCAGGTACTGCAAGGTAAGTGGCCATGGCGGCAATGGCAAATAGGAGTACGACTCTTATGGTTGGACCCGCCATGATTCGTCGGTTCTAATATAAATTTTGAAGTTTGTGAGATGCAGGGGTGGTGGCTATGAATAAGGACGATTGGGGTCATTTAAATAGCCCTTGTGGCGCACCGCAAAAATGAGAAGGTTGGAAAAAATTGGTTGGATGTTTATAAAATCAACTCTTTCTATCCATAATATCTTGTAACTCAGCAGAAAATGATTGACATAATTTTAGGATATTTTTGTTCTCATTTTGGGGGAGTATTTATCATATTTTAATGGAATTTGACTGAGAGCTAATATTAAGGCAGTCCTTGCATGTAACAACTAAAGACATGCCTTGCATGAACTAGTCCTTCGACACCTATATCTATCAACTATCCCCCTCCGTTTCAATGCACTCATCCCCATGCATATACAACAGCTATAGGGATGGGGGCATGTGCCCTCAAGAGCTTATTTAACTCCTGCAGTGTACCCATCTAATGCACAAATTATACATATAAATTGCCTTAAGGGACCACTACCAAGTTTTCCCTAGGGCCTTCAAAACGTATAACAGGTCCTGACTCTGAGGTCCGCAACACCGGCTTCGTCATGTTCGCGCAGGGCACGGCGAGGGCGCGTGGCTCCCAAGGCTAGGATCGCCATGTCAGGGTGTCCGCACTGTCCTCTAACACGGCGGACACTGTCGCGCAATTGACACCACGATAAAGGACGGTGTGGATTGTTGGGGTTTAGTCCCACATCGTGTAGCGATGGTGGGGGAGCACAACATATAAGGTGGGAGAACCCCCACCTATCAGACTAGTCTTTTGGGTTGAGTAAGGCCCAAAGGCCTTATATGTTGTCAGCTCCGGTGGACCTAGGACCTGTAGGAGCGCAGGCTCGTAACGAGCCGGGCCGGCTACAAGCCAGCTCCAAGATCGAGAACTCGGTGGTAACCACCGGTTCCAACAATTGGTATTAGAGCCGGTACCCGAGGTCAGAAAAGCTAAACCCAATAAAAAAATCTCGAGTGTCACGTATGGCGGGGGCACCCCGATATGTGACTAAGGGGGAGATTGTTGGGGTTTAGTCCCACATCGTGTAGCGATGGTAGGGGAGCACAACATATAAGGTGGGAGAACCCCCACCTATCAGGCTAGTCTTTTGGGTTGAGTAAGGCCCAAAGACCTTATATGTTGTAGCTCCGGTGGACCTAGGACCTGTGGGAGCGCAAGCTCGTGGCTCGACACGAGCCGGGCCGGCTGCAAGCCAGCTCCAAGATCGTGAACTCGGTGGTCACCACCGGTTGCAACAATTGGTATTAGAGCCGGTACCCGAGGTCAGAAAAGCTAAACCCAATAAAAAAATCTCGAGTGTCACGTATGGCGGGGGCACCCCGATGTGTGACTAAGGGAGAGATTGTTGGGGTTTAGTCCCACATCGTGTAGCGATGGTGGGGGAGCACAACATATAAGGTGGGAGAACCCCCACCTATCAGGCTAGTCTTTTGGGTTGAGTAAGGCCCAAAGGCCTTATATGTTGTCAGCTCCAGTGGACCTAGGACCTGTGGGAGCGCAGGCTCGTAACGAGCCGGGCCGGCTACAAGCCAGCTCCAAGATCGAGATCTCGGTGGTAACCACCGGTTCCAACAATTGGTATCAGAGCCGGTACCCATGGTCAAAAAAGCTAAACCCGATAAAAAAATCTCGAGCATCACATATGGCGGGGGTACCCCGATGTGTGACTAAGGGGGAGATTGTTGGGGTTTAGTCCCACATCGTGTAGCGATGGTGGGGGAGCACAACATATAAGGCGGGAGAACCCTCAGCTATCAGACTAGTCTTTTGGGTTGAGAAGGCCCAAAGGCCTTATATGTTGTCAGCTTCGGTAGACCTGGGACCTGTGGGAGTGCAGGCTCGTGATAATGAGCCAGACCGGCTGTAAGCCAGCTCCAAGATCGTGAACTCGGTGGTCACCACCGGTTCCAACATGGATATCATCTCCATTTAGCTCGGATATCCCCCGGCTCCGTTCTACAACGACCCTCTCGTAATAGCCGTGTTCGGCGGCGAGCAAAATGGTGTGTTCGTCGTTCTTGCCGGAGGCAACGGTGGACCGGATGCATCCGCGGTGCTTAACGTGGCGCGGTGGCCCGTGGATGACCACCGTTGGTACTGGCACCGCGGACCAGCTGCTCTCGGCGAGGCTCCGGCTTAGGGTCAGGACAGAGCTCACCGGGCAGTCCCTCTACAGCGTGAAGGCTAATGGCACCAAAGTGTTCAGCGCGTGTTCGATGAGGAGTCTTACGCCGACCAGATCATGGGAAAGATCTTTGTGTGCGTGGAGTCGGACAGTAGAGCATGTGCCCTTAGGGGAAAAAACTGCTGTGCAACATGCTGGTGCAGCGGGGCCGGTTCTGGTCGATCCAGACGAAGACTGCTCCAGTGACAAGTCCAGGCTACCGTACGTCGTTTTCAGCTACACCACAGCTCTGAAGGTGAGGGCCTATAAGAAGTCAGTGCAAAACCCGGTTGCGTCCTTCAGCTTCTCTGGCGAGGCGGCCATTGGCAAGAACCGGACGCCCACTATAGTGGACCGCTTCTCGTCGCGGGGTCCAAACCCGATTGTTCCTGAGCTTCCTCAAGCCCGACATCATCGTCATCGCGCCGGGAGTGAACATTCTTGCGGCGTGGACTGGCGTGCGTGGACCCTTCCCCAACTAACGCGAGGAGGAACAACAACTACGAAGTGGACTCAGGCACGTCCATGTCGTGCCCGCACCTCGCCGACGTCGCGGCACTGATTAGGAAGAAGCACTGTCACTGGACGCCGGCCATGATACGGTGAGCGCTGATCACCACCGCCGGGACGCTCGACAACACCGGTCGCGACATCCTCGACAACGTTGTGCTCACAGCAGGTTGCGGCGCCGCAGTCGCGACGCCGTTCGCCACCGGGGCCGGACACGTCCACCCACCGCTCGCCATGGACCCGGGCTAGGTGTACGACGCCGGCGCGAGGGACTTCATCGACTTCCTATGCGCCCTGAACTACACCGCGGAGCAGGTGCACCTGTTCGTGCCGGACTTCGTCAGGGCGCTTGCCGGCCGCCCCCCGGCCTCAACTACCCGTCGTTCGTGGTGGTCTTCGACAAACACGCCGACGTCCGCAAACTGACTCGGAGGGTAACGAAGGTGTCCGAGGAGCCGAGATGTACAATGTCACTGTCGCGGCGCCGGAGCACGTGAAGTTGGTAAACGGGGCAGCTCCAGTGTAGAGCGACGTCGAAAAAGAACCACGTACACTAGACCATGCGAAGTTGCGAACCATAGCGTCAGAAATCAAAATCGGACTTTAAACACGGTTCAGTTGCTGCGTCATAAAATATTTGGTGAGGCCTGAGGACAGATGCAGATGGTGGACATGACACCTAAAAATACTAGCTCAAAATGATTCTTTATTCAAAAAACATCAGAACCAAAAATGAGTGTTCACACTGTGACCGCTGAACAGAGAAAAGGCGAATCGAATTTTGCTGCCACAGTTGGGATGCGACGCTGGAGAACGAGATTCTCTGCAGTCGCTCCCACGGACACAGGCACGCTGCTATCCGTCGTTTGCTGCTGGGCAATGCTGTGCTCGGGCCGAGCTTGGTGGTGAGATGCCAACGCTCCCCTCAGACGAGACAGAGTCTCTCCTCGACGCACCACGGCACGAGCTCCAGATGTGGAGTATGACCCGGAGAGCCGGCCACCGAACGGCGGCAGCACTAGCTTACTAGCGTTAGCAATCTGTGTTTGTAATAATTGTTATGTTTTATAAGCATCGTGCTTTGTACAGGAAGCATAGTAGCGTCAGCAATTCATGCAGGAAATTGGACAGGAAGCAAATGTTGTACTAGCAAATTTGTGCAGATTGGTATAGGAAGCAGCAAAACCTGAGCAAAGTGTACAGGCTTCAATTTTGTAACAAATTGTGCTATTTTGCAAAATAAACATGACATGGTATTATTTGTACTGTTAAATAGGTATCCAATTTGGTGGAGAAAAAGAAACAGCCATGGCATTACACGCACATGCAATCTGAGCACACAGGAAGAGATTACAGACTACGGTTAAGAATAATAACGCATCTATTCCTCAGAGAGAGACGCTCGCACAAACCCAGCAGCGCCGTGAGCTTGTTGGGCCAAGGCCCAGCGCAGCGAAGGAAGGGGCGCTTGAAAGTCTGGTGCGACCTGGTCGCCGTTCGATTGAAACGAAGGGTCAGATACGCTTGACTGCACAGAAGAGTCGCCGGCACTGACTGCAGAGGATCTCATTCCGCTGTAGGTGCCTCCTATAAATCAAGGTGAGATTATCTTGGATGGAAACCGAACAGTCTGCTCTTTCATTTCGAAGATATAGGGGGATTAAAGTA